>NC_142173.1:49951714-50014921 GCF_029865625.1 Vigna umbellata | reverse complement strand
TTCAGCGCCCTCAGACAGGGGGGGCTCCAGCCCCAACGGAGCAGCCTGAAGCACGTTTTGGCAGCACTGTACATGTGACCCAGCATGCTTCCTGTGACCAGCTGACTTGGCCTCCAAGCTTGTCTTTTATTTTGAATTTTGGAGGGAAATTAGATCAGAATTGAGGCCCTTCTTCACCTATAAATAAGAGGGCCTCCCCTTTGTAATTCTCACTTTTGGATGTAATGAAATGCTGCAGAATTGTTTGCTCAGCCTCTTATATCCCTTAGTCACCTCTGAATTTCGAATTCAGATACTCCCCTCTAGCTTCCTTCCTTAGTAGGAAGGCCTTCTGAGCTTGGAGGCATCATACACACACCACATCTTCATCCAAACTTTCATCAAACACCTTTCTATGCATCCATTTCACTGCACCAAATCTCATTCCGCTGTGCATCTGTTTCGAAGCTTCTTCTTGCGTGCTTAATGCTAGGAGAGGGTTCCATCAAGTGGTATCAAGAGCTTAGGTCGTCCACGCACCAAGAGTTAAGCTATTTCATCCATTTTCTATTCCAATTCTGTTTCTGTTTTTGCATTCTGTTCAGTTTTTGTTCCAGCACTGTTTCCATTTTGTTTTGGTTGTGTTCTTCTTAATTTGGTGTGTTTAATCATTGTTTGGTGTGCTTCCATTCTATTATCATGTTTACTTTTAATTTTAAAAGGTGAATCTTCTTTGTTTGAGTCATTTTCAGCCTTATCTTTCAATTTCAAGTTTGTCATAAGTCATGTGCTCAAAATTCTGATGCAGTTTTTAATTTTTCATTAAATCTGGTTTTCCTGCTTTGGTTTTTGGATGTGCTTGAGTTCAGATGAAAGTGAATTCATATATCAACCAAATAAGGCAATGAGAGCTTAATCTAGCCTTGGTGATATGAGCAGAATCACTAAAACTCTGGTTCAAGTTTCAAATCTGATTGAAAATTCATTTCTGGTTTAAGTTTTCTTTGAATCTGTTTTATGACTTTTAAGTCTGTTCTGATGCATTGTCCACCACTGTTTGGTGTTCTCTAAGGTTGCAAATGGTATGGCAAACCATAAAAAGCAATGAAATGCATCTAGCATAGCTTGGTTGCCTCATAAACCAGAAACACCTACTGTTTTTGTCTTATTTCAAGCTTTTCACCGTGCTTAAAATCCTTGGTTGTCTAATCTGAATTTAATTCATTCTAGCTGATAAATTCCAGCTTGATCTAGTGTATTAAGACTTCCTTGAGTCATTTTCATTGTTGCTATAGCTTTTGAATCAATCAAACTTGATTTTGGTGGATTGTTGGGGTATTTTTCTGCATAAATTGGCCATAACAAAGTCTGGTTTTGATTTCTGCTAATTCTGAGCTATTTGATAGCTTGAACAAGTTTAAAATGGTTTTTAAAAGTTGCTAGCAGATTTCAATTAGTAATATCTTGGCCTAAGTGCAGAGTTGTGTCTTAAACCATCATATTTTGAGTTATATTAGGAAGTGGCAAGGTCAATTTGAGTAGCAATCTGTTTTTAACTCATTTCAGAGTTTGAACACGTTTCAAATCACTAATTAAAGTTGCTGAAGTGATTCATTTCGAGTTTAAGCAACTTCTGTGCAAATTTGAGTTTCAAACCACCAAAACCAAGCCAATTTTCTGGTGCAGTGTTGAAAACTGAATCTGTTTTGATGAATGTACTTTGAAATCCAATTTGGCTTGCAGCAATACCTGGTTCAGTGATTAAAAATATAATTAAATGGTTAAAAGAAGCAAAGCAAAGTGTTAAAAGGGATTATGAACCGTGCAGCCTAGTCCAAACCCAAAAACACAAAATCTGGGTTTCTTTAAGGCATTTCATCGAACACCTTCTGTTTTTATCAAACAGTTTCGTGCTAATTGTCTTTCAACCTGCATTTTGAGTTTTCTTGCTTTCTTAATTTGTTCTAGCACCTTTCTTAGGATCCATTTGAGTGCCTACTTCTGTTGTAAACCTATTTTTATTGCTTTTGAGCTTTTGGCCTCTTAAATTGTCCAGTTCAAGTCAAATTTTGGTGTTGAAACTGGTGCAGATTTTTAATCTGTTTGGTGACTGTTTTGGATGATTGCAATGGTGTTGTGAAGTCCAATTGGAGCATTCAAGTTGCAGAACCCTTTCCCTACCAAGGTAGCATCTTAGGAAGTGGAGAGGAACCTGAATTTGTGAATTCAAGTGTGCTGTCCAGCAAACATTAATTGTATTTTTTTTTCAGCAGCATAAAACACTTTTCTACAGTGAGAATTTGAGTGAAAATTGGCAACTCCTATAGCCAAATTTTGAGAGACCAGCTCCATACCAAAGTGAATGAGAGATTGAGTGTTTGGAACCTAAAAGAAGCTTGCTAGAGCACCCTGAAACAGTAAAGGAAGTGAGATTTGAGTGAATGCACATGAAGCCAAATAGCCTTGGCACAGAGAAATACTGCACTATTGTCCAATGCTGAAACAGTCCAGTTTCAGAATCTGATTTGTGTTATGCAATTGGCTTATACAGTTCTGATTTGAGAAACATTTTAAATGATCAAAAGGATTTTGAAACTTGTTGATTGAACTGGTTTTTACAAAAGAAAAGGCAACTAAAGGCAACATATCCTCCTATCCTAGAAGCTAGATTCTTAAGGGGAGGTTTTCTATTATCTCACTTTTCTCCATTTATATTTGAATTTTCCAAATTTCACTTTTCTTTCAAAGAATTGGCCACTCCATCTTTAAAAATGTTATCACTTTCAACACATGCAAAGTTCCAACTTGGGTTATGGTTACCTTTATGGTTACCAATAACTCAAGATACAAATAAAATTTCAAATGAAGAAAGGTTTCTTTGTTATATTAAAATTAAAAATTTCAAAATTTGGAAACCTTCTTCTACACATATTCTTTTATATATCTTATTGGGTCAAAGAAAACTAATTAGAGATATGTTTGATGTTTATTGCACATGGATATTTGACCCAGGAGGAACTCTTATGAAGCTAACAAAAATAAGTCTTCAAAAGCACCATCAGATTTGAGGACAAATCCTTTCCAAGGGGGAGGGGATGATAGACGGGGCCAAGCCCAATTAGTTTAGTATAGTATTTCTTTTACTTTTATTAAAAACATGTGTAAAAGGTGTTAGGCATGTGCTAGATAGGAGGGACTTTTAGTCCTATATATAGACATGCCACCACCTTTTAAGGCACTTTTGAGAATATTGAATTAAACTTTCTATTGAGAGAAATCCAGAATTTAATTCCCTTGAAAGTCAAGTTAGAGAATCCCAAAGGATCTCCTCTAGCCTCCTTCCATCTCATGTTATCATTCTCTCATTTTCAATTATCAGATTCTCTCTCCTCCATACCATCCATCTCACGCCACTCTCACTAATTGATAGCTTCCTCGTGGCTTGCATCAGATCTACTGCCACGCGTGCCTTTTCCCTCACGAGATTCCATCAGCATAGTTTCCATATCCTCTGTTCGCGTCCGCACTTACGTTTTCTCTCTCGAAAGCTCTTCAACCACAAACCTCATCCTCATCATCGTAGACCCTCACCTTTCTCGCCGATTAAAATCACCTCTCCACCATTCAAATCTGCTTCCGTTTCAAACCCTAGGTTTTCAACCGAACAAACCTCGAATCTCTGGTTTGTTCCTCGTTGTTCATCTTCGAATCCAAGTACTAGGGTTCTTGACTACATCTGTTTCTTCCGCTGCTTCCCGGTCTTCATCTCGATCAAATCCAGATTTCACGTCGTTTCCGGATTCAGCTCAAGCCGTCAGCTATCACTTTCTCTTTTCTTTTCTCTCTTTTCAGAACAAAACTGTAAAAGACAAGATACACATATATTTACAACAACAAAACAAGAAGAAGAACTAACTAGCCAATTCATCAAAATCCCCAAGGAGACCACACTTGTTCCCAAAACACTTCCAAAGCTCCAAAATTCCCTAAGGTTAAGGTAATCATGGTTTTTCACTTAGGGCTAGTGTATGAGCTTCAAAACAAAGAATTGAGGAAAGTATAGGCTCAAAAGGGGTTATCAAAGGATCAGAATAAGGTAAGCTTATTTGGCTAGAGAGGCTCAAAAACAAAACTGCCTTTATCACTTCCAAACATGCATATCAATCAAGAATTATCAACAAAAGTCAAGCCAAGGCATATGCGCAAGCAATCAAGAGACATATCACACACAAGAAAGAACATAAAGTGGCTCAAATCTCACACAGGGTAATTGTCACAATCAATTCAACCTCTCAAACATCATAATCATCTTCCCAAGCAAAGAAAAGCAAGGGATTTCAAACCAATAAGTATCAATCAAGTGAAGTGAAAGACAAGTCTACAACTTAAACAAAGTCCAGAAATGAAGAGAATCATGCAAAACTGTATACAAGACACGACAAAAACAACCTAAAACAGAAAAAATTTAACAAAGAAAACAAAAACTAACAAAGAAAAAAAAAACAAAATCTCCCCCAATAGACCACACTTAAACTACACAGTGTCCTCAATATGTCATAAGCATAAGATCAGAAATCAGAACAGTGAACAGATCATGGACAAGTGCACTAAAAGTAGGGAAAGGGGGAGAAGGGAAAAGAAAACTCCCCTGGTCATGGTGGCAGTTGCCAATTTTGGACTATCAGGGAGATGTCTTCCACCATAGGATTCAGCAAACAAGTTTTGAGGAGGAACAACTTCATCAGTACTGCCATATCATCCAAAACGAGATGTTTCTTCTTTCTTCTCCCAGCAAACTGTTCCATCAGTAGCTTTCCTTTCACTAGCAGTTGTTGAGTGTGTGACACCGGAATGGAGATCTCTGGCTCAGTCAAAGAAGTAGCAGTACACTCTCCTTCATTAATCATGATTTCCTTAATGTCAGCACCTGTATTCTCATTTAATTCTGCAGCATGGTCATCAAACTCACAATTAATAACATCTGTTATACGCTTAGAATCTGTCTGTAACACATAATCAATTTCAATACAAATCGGGCAAGAACCAGATTCACAATCACATTCAAAGTTGTCAGACCTCGGAAATTTAACCCAAACCCCACCTGTTTAATCTCATTTAATGCGCCCAAAACCCTGTTCAGATTCATTTAAAACCCACCCAAAACTCTACACACTGACGTCAGGTGTCAAGAATGGAAGATTCGAAAATCAGTAAGTGGAGGACAGGTGTCCATAGGAGAGTGCACGTCCGTTGGACGTGGGGTAGACACAAATGATTTTCTGAACAACCCTGTTCACTCTCCTCTGCATGCACTTCTCCTTCCCAAACTCTGACTTTCCATTTTCCTCCTCCTTCTCTCTAGAAATTTCCCTTCTCTCTACTGTAACTCACTCTTCTCTGCTCCGATCACCGTTCAGGCACCGTAGGAGCATTCCCGGCGTCCCAAGCTTCCTCTTAAACTGAACAAGTTTCAAGTTTGAGCTGGTAAGTTTCTTCCCTTAGTCGTTCGTTCTTGAGTTACATGCAAAACCAAGTTCTGGTTGCATGCAGGGATATAGTCTAAGTTATTCTTGATTTTTATGTGGTTAGATTTAGTTGCAAGAGTTAAGTGATCTTTGAAGGTAGAAAGCTGTAGACGGGCGAACCCAAAATCTTACGTTTAGGACGTTCACTCACTGATCCAGGTAAGGGAAGCTTATTCAATTTAATTCGTATGTTTGTATTGTGCTGTATGGACGTTCTGTGAGTTGTATGAAGTTTGAATTTGTGATATTTGATTTTTGGTATATGGTTATGATTATGAGCTGATGTATGAGAATTATGAAATGTACTATGATATGAGTATTTGAAAATATAAAATCGTATGCTGAGAAATGAGTTTAATATAAATGAAACTTTGAATATAAATTCCCTATGATAATGAACGTTCTTCATTGAACGGTACTTGACCGTTCGGTGGTTACTAGTAAACTTCTTTGAAATTGAATTCTTTCATCTGGGAAGAATTTTAGTTGAGGACGAACGCCCTTGGATAATAGTTCTACGTTTGAGCGTTCGGCCAAGCGTAGATAGTCTGAGTGTTATGTGAGGAATTGAGAAACTTGTAAACCTATATCTGGACACTTAGTCATTTTTAAACCTCTCTTCACCATCCTGTATTATATTTATTAATATTACTAATTCTATCACGAGTTCAAATCAGTGATGGGTTCCGACCCAAAGCGTTCGTTATGAGTGGCGCTCGGTCTTATACCGAACGCTCGTACTCGTCTTTAATTATCAAACTTGTGGAAATAGCGTTCGTCCAAATTCAGTAAATCCTTTTACCGTGTTCGGTCATTGACTGGCAGTCGGTTTCTGTAATTGAATTATTCTAAGTATGTTTTTAATTGTCTTGAGGGGTCTATATCCATTGGATCCGGCCTAGAACCTCTTTAGTTAAAATATTATTTGAGTATTGATCTGAACTTACGATAGTCAGTTCTGTTGGAACAATCGGTACCGTTATAGAGTCGCGCAGCGGAATAAAATACTTAGAAAGCGTGTTACGGTCACAAATCAAGTTTAATGGTCCGTTTTAGAAAAACAATTTTCTTAGAGAAAATTTATCAAACAGTTGATATGCGTAAAAGATAAAGAGTGTAGGGAATAGAAAATCACACAAGCAATTTTTATCCTGGTTCGATTCAAAAGAATCTACGTCCAGTCGTTAATCACTATAAATAGTGATTAACCTTTTTCACTAAAAATAGTTTCACAAGTTTACAATAGAGTGAATGAAACAGAAAAATAAACCTTCCTTCGACGAACGAACCGGAAGAAGAACACTCTGCCAACTCGAAGAGAACCGCTCCGACTATCGACAAACGAAACACGAGCTTCTCCTATTCACGAGACCAGGCAGAGCACCTTGCTAACTCGAAGAGAGCTTGCTCCAACTATCGACACACGACACGCGAGCCTCTCCTGTTCACGAGACCAAGCAAGGGAACTTGAACTATAGCTTCTGAGAACTTCCTCTGACAAACAGTATTCTGCAAGAGCTTCTGTTCAACAACGTTTCCTTCTGATTTCTCCAAATCAAAATATATAGCCAAGTACACTGAATGCCAAAGGACAGCTCCCAACTGCCATGAATAATCGATTATTGTAAGTGATAATCGATTATTCAAGTCCGTTACAGGTTTTCAAAAATGTGATAATCGATTATATGAAGTGATAATCGATTATTCAAGTATGACTTGTGATAATCGATTATTGCTTAATCATAATCGATTATTGCAGGTTAAAAATGCAAGTTTTACAAGGTTTACAAGAATTTCCTACTACATTTAATTTCTACAACTTGCTTTTAACTAATTCTAATATCTTCTTCAACTAAAACTTCTTGTAGCATCATCAAAACAAATTTCTTCAAGATTTACCAATACTCCTTATTGGTAACAATCTCCCCCTTTTTGATGATGATCAAAAATTCAAATTTTAAAAGCAAGTTTGGCTTACCTGCGAAACATACAAGCTAACAAACAACAATAAGGTTAGCAATACCTGTAATAATTTATACTTCTCCCCTTGTATTATTCTTCTCCCCCTTTTTGATCAGAAGCAAAAAGATCTGATGTTAAAGGCTCCCCCTAAATATGATCTCCCCCTCAATTAATCAAAAGATGCAATTCAAAACATAAATAAAATTGAAATTTCATAACATGAAAGAGCATAATACCTCATATATCTTCCCCTGAATGTAATAATCCCCTTTTAGAAACAGACTCCAAATAAAAAATATAAAAAAAAGTACACTGAATGCCAAAGGACAGCTCCCAACTGCCATGAATAATCGATTATTGTAAGTGATAATCGATTATTCAAGTCCGTTACAGGTTTTCAAAAATGTGATAATCGATTATATGAAGTGATAATCGATTATTCAAGTATGACTTGTGATAATCGATTATTGCTTAATCATAATCGATTATTGCAGGTTAAAAATGCAAGTTTTACAAGGTTTACAAGAATTTCCTACTACATTTAATTTCTACAACTTGCTTTTAACTAATTCTAATATCTTCTTCAACTAAAACTTCTTGTAGCATCATCAAAACAAATTTCTTCAAGATTTACCAATACTCCTTATTGGTAACAAGTTCATTCAACTGATTCAAGTGGTAAATGACGTTTGTCATATACGGTGTTATTGTAGTCAGTTTTATTCTGTTCTGGAACGGGGGATTTTCTCGGTCTCGTTCCTCACGTTCGTTCTCATTATGAAGAGGGCTGAACGTTCATTATTTTATGCACTTGAAATGGATGACGAAAATGATATTAAATTGAAAGATTATAAATGATGAACAGTATATGAGATGAAAAGAAAGTTGTGAGTTTTGAACGAGCGTTCCGGGGAGGAACGACTCTTGGATGATTATGAGAATTGTAAAGTATGACCGTGGCCAGACTTAGCTGGCGATTCGATCCTGATGTTCCGTGAGTACTCGTCCTCACGTAGAGGGGGTACGTCATGCGTTGGAACGGCAGGAGGTCCTCGTCCTTAGAGGTACTTTGCACGGAACGGACTAACCTCGGGTGGCAGCTGATGAGAATGCCAATTACCACACCACCCGGGTGCGCGAACGTCGTAGCTACACGGAATTCATACAGTCCGGACAGTCAGTCTAGTATCAGGAATTGATTGAATTGTATATTGGAATATATTTGATATGTTTGATATGTTGAGAAATGCATGTTTTTACTTGAATTAAATTAAATAAGCTTACCTTGTGTTTTTCATTGTGTTGTCCTGTATCTGTAAGTCCGTCTTGTCTTTGCAATGATCATCCGTGTGGATGTGAGCAGATGGTGATGCGTTGCTGGAGGAGACGCTGGAAGAAGGAATTTTGGAGGAAGAGAACCTCGTTGATGTAGAAGTGAAGGCCGAACAGTAGTCCGTTCGGTTAATTGTTTAGTTTGGTTATTTTAGCGAGTTGTCTTAGATCGACCACTTCCCCTTTTTCTTGATTTTAACCATTCGGTATTTTGCTTTGTAAACCGTTCAGTCAGGTTAGCTTATGGTACATCTCGTTATTTTGTAACTCGCTTCTTGTAAGGCCATTCGGCCACGAGCGTACTTTAATTTTAGTGTAAGACTGGATTGATATGTTAATTAATGTGATTATTCTATTTGTATGGTTTATTACTGTATTTACGGGATGTTACAAAAGTTCTCAGAGAACTGTGTCAGATCAAAGTTCAGTCCTAACTCTATAGAGTTATCAGATTGCACAGTTTCTACCTCAAAATCAATATTGATATATGCATCATCAACAAAATCAAAGGTCAGTTCAAGGCTATTATCATTCAAAATTTCATCACGGCAATCATGTCCATTCAAAACAACCTTTAGACCAATGGGTTCAATGGCTGATACTGAATCAAAAATTTTAGAATGGTCAATCAAATCTGTATCAGTATCAGTCATGAATCCTATAGAATCAGTGTGCATCAAATCACAGGCATTTGAATGTATAAGCAAATCAGGTAAAGTGTTTGGAATCTCAAGTTCAGAATAAACCTGTTTTTGCTCATTGAAAATTTTCTTACCAATCTCCAAGTCATCAGCTGCATCCTCAAGGCTATCATTTAAATCAAGATCAGTGCAAGGATAGTGAACATCAGGTATGTCAATGTGCTCTACAGGGAATAATGAATCCACAACATGAGTGTGCACATGTATATCAATATCAGAATCCAGAACAGGCTTAAATGGTTCAAGTTTTACCAATTCAAAAACATTAAAATTTACTTGAACCTCAGATACATGAGTAGGGATTTCAAGTTTACAGTAAACCTGCTCAGGTTTTTCCTTTACTACCTCACTTGGATTTTGACCCGCCAGCTTGCAGAGCAACTTCTTTGCCTCTGTTGGAGTTCTGTCCATCAAAGATCCACCAGCAGCTACATCCACTAATATCCTTTCATTGTCCAGGAGCCCTTCATAAAAGTAAATCAAGAGCAAATGCTCTGAAATTTGGTGGTTTGGACAGGCTGTGCAGAGCCTGTTAAACCTCTCCCAATAATCTGCCAGGCTTTCTTCTTGAAATTGCTCAATGGTAGTGATCTCCCTCCTAATGTTGACTACCTTTGCTGCTGGAAAGAACTTGTTGAGGAATCTCTGTTGTGTTTCCTGCCAACTATCAAAAGGATACTGGTATAGGAACCAGTCTCTTGCTGCACCTTGAAGGGACATTGGAAACACTTTCATCAACACTGTCTCCTTTGAAACACTAGCAGGCCTCATCGACAAACACACCAAACAAAACTCCTTGAGGTGCCTGTATGGATCTTCATGTGCCAACCCATGGAATTTGGGAAGACTCTTGATCACCTCATATATCCAGTCTTGAGAATCTGTCATCTCCTCTATTGTAGTGCAAAACCTGTCTCATACCTGGACTTCCACTTCAAACAAAGATTAAACCAAACATATAGAAACATAACATGGGGGAAAACCATTATTTACATAATTTGAAACTTCCAGAAACAACAACTAAATGCACAAAATACAAAAAATGATAAAAATCTAAACACACAAAAATCGATAAAAGAAGTAAACCCAAACAAGACTAACTAAACATCCTAAAACACATCACACAACACAACACAACACTAACACAACAAAAGACCTAAGACTGAACTGTTGGTCCCCGGCAACGGCGCCATTTTTTTGAGAGGGTTGCACCTCACACAAAAGTTGTTTGCAAAATTAATGCAGTATAGTACTAGGAAGTGACTCCTAAGTCGTCTCTCAAGGACCAATGTTGTGGTTCAGTCTCAGATCAAACACGTAGTGGGGGGGTTGAAACTGTTTTTTTTTTTTGCAAGGAAAATTAAATTAAATTCAAATTGGAAGTTAAAGACAACTAACAAAATTAAAAAGCTGAAAGCAGAAAACCGAACGGTTCTAACCATAAGTGTTAAAACCGAGCGGTGATATAAAAGACCGAACGGTCTAATTAAGCACTGACCGAATGGTGCACTATAATTGCACAGAAGTAAGAACCGGACGGTAATAACATTGAGACCGAACGGTCTCCGAAAAAGAAATGAGCGAACGGTCGCTAAAGACCGAACGTCCTGACATGAAACGAACGGTCGTTTACAATAACAAACAGACCGAACGGTCATACACAGAAGTATATCCGAACGGTAAAAGCAACTTAAAAAGCTAAGGAAAAGGACGAACGATATTAGGTGACCGAACAGTATGAAGACAACAGGCAATGGAAAATGATATTGAAATTTAAACCAAAAAAAACCGAACGGTCTCTAACAATGAAACATGTTAGAGACCGAACAGTGTAAAGGTAAAACTGAGCGGCATGCAGTAATTAAAGTTCAACCGTGCAACAGCGGAAAAGCATAGGAAAATTGTAAACCGAACGTTCTTGACCGAGCGGTAATAAGAATAAAGTGTGAGCACCGAATGGTTCAAAGCAAACTAATAAAATGAAGTGGGAAAATCAACACGCATAAGCCGAACGGTACTATTAACAAAAGAAACGAACGCATACAGAAAACAGCTAAACGGTAATTAAGCAGTAAAATGGAAACAAGTTAAAACTTCAAGAATAACCGAACGGGAAATAAGCAACCAATTGAAACTAAGCAACAAAGAAGTCAGCCGAACGCATGCATCAACAATGACCAGAACAAACCGAATGGTCTACAGTAAGAACTTCGACCGAACGGTAGTAAATGGACAAACACTTACATAACCGAACGGTCTAAAGAGGTAACCGATCGGTATGAAATGCAGCAAAATTCATCAAACTTTGAACGCAGTGCGACAGAAACTAAACTTTAACTTCGAAATGCACAGATAAGCCGAAAACTATTCTAAACGCTAATGAAAATACACCAAATGGGATTAAAATGATTCGCAACAGTAAGGGCACCATCCAACGCAAACTGAGAATCAAACAGCATTGGAAATGCAACGTGAACAGTAGAATCGCAAACCAGAAATGCAGGAAAGTGACGATGAACAGTGAACAAGATGAACGAGCGATGAACGGTGAAAATAAATTAATGAGTAACTGTGTGCATCCCAATATGAAGAAAATATAAACGTTTTATCTGTTCAAGTAAGAAAACAATGAAAAGGAACCTCTTGGAGCTCTCTTCCAGCAGAACGTGTCTTCCTCTCATTCATCCCATATCTCGAAATGTTCAAAGTAAAAACAAGCAAATGGTAACTGGCTGCCTCCCGGCCGTGTGCTCCTCTATTCTCATTCAAAAACAACGTTCCCCAAAATCCAAGAGCAGAATCCGAGAATTCCTACGTGAGGGGTGGCGGCTGACTCAAGGCCGTGTGTCTCCTAAGTAAATCACCACTCTCCTTGCTCCGCGTTCCTGGATTAAGATTACAATTTTGGAGTTCTATCTCCCAATACAAGAATCAGCGCAATAAAGGAAGGGTGCTTCTCTCATCACCACTTGGCCCTGTTGGCGTTTCTTCGTTCTCTTCCTCAAACAGCATGAACATTCAAGCATAGAAACAATAAAAGGATTCAATCAAAAGTGCATAAAAAAACCCAAAATGAAAAGGCAAGAGTGCTCTTCTTCCATTCTATAAATCGTATCCGCGTGAATATATCCCCCAGTTCTTACATTTCTCCAAACGCTTAAAGCAAAAGCCTCTGAAAAACCCAAAACTGAGAGAGTGGCAAGTGGCGGCTGTAGCCCTTGGCCGTGTGTCCTCCTCTCTCCTTCGTGGCTACTGCCTCCTCCAAGTGTGCCCCTTTCTCATATTCCTTCCAGCTCAACCATTCTCCTCCGTGGCGGCTACAGCTAGTGCGTTCCTGCTGCTACCCATAGCCCTCCATTCTCTCCACCACTGCTACCTTTTTGCCAAAAATCAACATATCTCCTAAGTTGCGGCTGGACCCTATTTGCTGTGTGAAGGCTGGATGTTGGACCAACATGAGTGCTGGATGCGTGGGCGTGGAGTGTGCTGGAATGTGAAGAAACATGTTGGGCCGTGAGCTTCTTTTCGTAACCCCTTCACTTGCTGGACCAGGTTTTTCTCCCAAGCTGCTGGAACGCTTCTCGGCTGGACACAAGGCTGCTGGACGTGTGTTGATGGGCTGTGTGGACGTGGCAGCATGTGGACGTAGCAGCTGCTTTTGGTCTTCAGCCCGTGAGCGTGCGTAGCACTTCATCCTTGCTGGACGTGCGTATTCTCTCTGCTGGGCTTGCTGCTGCTCAAAAGATGGACGCGTGGTGCCTCCCATGCTTGCTGGACGCTCCCCATGGGCCGTCTCTGTGTGAACCCCGCGTGGACGTCCGTCAGCTCCCAAGCTTTCTGGACCGCTCGTTCATTCTTAAAGCAAAGAAAAAGGAAGCTTCTCCAATTTCCACCTGCTCACCGGGCAACCTCTTCCAAGCACCTCCTAATTAATTGCCTCCCATTCACGTGCTAGACCAGCTACACACCCTTTAATTTGCTGAACGTCACTCTTCCAAATGGAGCCGTGAGTGCTGGAAAATGCTGGATGCCACCCTTTCTTCTCCTGCCAGCTGGACGTGCGCTGTCTTCTTCAGAGTTGCTGGACGTGCGCTGTCTCCCAAGCTGCTGGAAGCGTGAAGCCCGCGTGGACGTCCGTGTGCTTCTTTGCTGGAAAATGAAGCCTCCTTCCTTCACGCTGAAATGAATGTGTGCAGGCCGGACGCTCCCTCCAAGCTGTTGGACGAACGCTGGAAGCGTGAATGAAGATAGTTGGGCCTGCTACCCCTTCTTCGTGCACCTCCTTCTGCTTTTGTGGACGTGCAGCCCTCTTTTTCCCACGTCATACCACTTCAATGTTTCTCCAACCAAGCTCATCTCCATGTACACTCTCATAATTGAATTTCACACCTCGTCTTTGCTTAGTTTAAAGTATATTTGATGTGGCATTTATTTTGACCTCCAAATGTCCCAAATATTATCCAACAATTTTCTCCTGCAATTAATAATGCTTAAATAATTCAAATTAGTTAAAATAAGAATTTTCGATCAAATTAAGCACAATTAGTAAAAATGGGAAAATACTGGACAATTAAGCACAATTCCCTGATTAATTCTAGCACAATAAACTAAGTGAACTGAACAAAATATTGACTCATCAGTCCACTTCCTCCACTTCCTCCACTTCCTCTACTTCGTCCACTTCTCCACTTCCTCCACTTCCTCCACTTCCTCCACTTCCTTCACTTCGTCCACTTGGTCCACTTCGTTCACTTAGTGAACTTCGTCCACTTCGTCAACTTCATCCACTTCGTCCACTTCCTCCACTTCCTCCACTTCGTCCACTTCCTCCACTTCGTCCACTTCCTCCACTTCCTCCACTTCCTCCAATTCGTCCACCTCGTCCACTTCCTCCACTACCTCCACTGCGTCCACTTCCTTCACTTCGACATATTTGTCCACTTTATCCACTTCCTCCACTTTCTCCACTTCGTGCACTTCCTCCACTTCCTCCACTTCATCCACTTCGTCTACTTCCTCCACTTCCTCCACTTCCTCAACTTCCTCTACTTCCTCCACTTCCTCCAATTCCTCCACTTCGTCCACTTCGTCAACTTCGTCCACTTGCTCCACTTCGTCCACTTCGTCCACTTCCTACACTTCCTACACTTCGTCCACTTCGTGCACTTCCTCCACTTCCTCCACTTCGTCCACTTCATTCCCTTCGTCAACTTCGTCCTCTTCGTCAACTTCGTCCACTTCCTCCACTTCCTTCAATTCCTTCACTTTGTCAACTTCATCCACTTCGTCCACTTCGTGCACTTCCTCCACTTCGTCAACTTCGTCGACTTCGTCCACTTCGTCCACTTTGTCCACTTCGTCAACTTCATCCACTTCGTCCACTTCGTCCAGTTCTTCCACTTCTTCAACTTCATCAACTTCCTCCACTTCCTCCACTTCCTGTACTTCATCCACTTCCTCCACTTCCTCCACTTCCTCCATTTCCTCCACTTCGTCAACTTCGACCACTTCGTCAACTTCGACCACTTCGTCCACTTCGTCTACTTCCTCCACTTCTTCCACTTCATCAACTTCGTCCACATCGTCCAGTTCTTCCACTTCTTCAACTTCATCAACTTCCTCCACTTCCTCCACTTCTTGTACTTCATCCACTTCCTCCACTTCCTCGACTTCCTCCACTTCCTCCACTTCCTCCATTTCCTCCACTTCATCAACTTCGACCACTTCGTCCACTTCTTCCACTTCCTCCACTTCATCAACTTCGTCCACTTCCACCATTCCTCCACTCCTCCATTTCGTCTACTTCCTCCACTTGGTCAACTTCGTGCACTTCCTCCACTTCCCACTTCTTCAACTTCGTCAACTTCGTCCACTTCGGTTACTTCGTCCATTTCGTCCACTTCCTCCACTTCCTCTACTTCTTCCACTTCCTCCACTTCTTCAACTTCGTCCACTTCTTCAACTTTGTAAACTTCGTCCACTTCCTACTGTTGGAACAATCGGTACCGTTATAGAATTTTGCACAGCGGAATAACTTATAAAGCGGAAAGCGTGTTCAGTCAAACTCTTAATAAGATGGTCAGTTTTATAAATTTAATTTACTTAGAGACAAATTTCCAAACAGTTGATGTGTATAAAACAGTAAAGAGTATAGAGAGCAAGAAAATTCAACACAGAATTTTTATCCTGGTTCGATTCAAAAGAATCTACGTCCAGTTGTTAATCACTATAAAAAGTGATTAACGTTTTCACTAAAAATAGTTTCACAAGTTTACAATAGAGTGAATGAAACAGAAAACAGATAAAACCTTCCTTCGAACGAACGAACCGGAAGAACAGAAACTTTGCCAACTTGAAGAGAACCGCTCCGACCTTTGACCCACAAAGCGCGAGCTTCTCCTTTTCACAAGACCAGGCAATGTAATGAACAAGCTTTTGGAACTTCCTCAGATCACACTGTATTCTCAAAAGCTTTTTGTTCAACTGTTTTTTTCTAATTTCACCAAAACAAAATATATAGCCAAGTACACTGAATGCCAAAGGTCAACTCCCAACTGCCATGAATAATCGATTATTGTAAGTGATAATCGATTATTCAAGTCCGTTACAGGGTTTTCAAAAAGTGATAATCGATTATATGAAGTGATAATCGATTATTCCTGTATGACTCTGTGATAATCGATTATTGCTATTCTATAATCGATTATTGAAGATAAAAATGCAAGCTTACAAGGTTTACAAGAATTTCCTACTACATTTAATTTCTACAAATTGCTTTTAACTAATTTTAATATCTTCTTCAACTAAACATCTTGTAGCATCATCAAAACAAATTTCTTCAAGATTTACCAATACTCCTTATTGGTAACAATCTCCCCCTTTTTGATGATGATCAAAAATTCAATTTTAAAAGCAAGTTTGGCTTACCTGCAAAACATATAAGCTAACAAACAGCAACAAGGTTAGCAATACCTGTAATAATTTATACTTTTCCCTTTGTATTATTCTTCTCCCCCTTTTTGATCAGAAGCAAAAAGATCGAATGGTAAAGGCTCCCCCTAAATATGATCTCCCCCTCAATTAATCAAAGGATGCATATAATCAAGAGATCATTTTATTTATGAAAAGAAAAGTACATTATAAGAAGACACATAACAGACTGAATTTTAACATAGATGAAATGGCAAGTAAACAACAAAACAGTCTAACAGAGAACCTATATCTAAAACTCAGGACTAGGAGATCTCGCGGGAGGTTGAATGTTGAGATGATTCTCGATGTTAGATAGGCGAACATCAAGATCAAGAAATTGATCAACCATGTGCTCATCAACAGATCGTTGCCAATCATAAATCGCCTCAAAGTGAGTCTTTTGTGCAAGACTCATATCCTCCAATTGTTTAGATAACCTTGCAAAATGTTCTTCCATAGAAATTGAGGAAGAGGAGGGTATGTTGGATGGTCCAGCATCAGACGGAGCAGCGGCACTTACGGGGTCAGCCATATGAGTGTCCATGTCATCATCTTCATCTACATCAGGATGATCATCATCTTTGTGAATAAGGACCCTGCCTCTAGTAATGAATCCCATCTGACGAAAGGTAGTATCGCCAATTTCCGAGCCAACAACTTGAGTGGCTTGGACAAGTTCTCCTTCAATATTGACCCCTTTGTACTCCAAGATTCTAGAAATAAGAAGAGCATAAGGAAGGTGATAAGAATGGGATTTCTTAGCTTTTACCATAGTGTCAGCAATGAGAGCAGGCCAATCGATGTGGATGTGATTCAGGATCCCATACAGAAGAAGTAGATCCTGTTCAGAACATTGAGCATGATTGGTTGCTCTAGGACATAGGATCCAGACAAGTAAGTAGTGAATCATCCTTTCTTCAACCTTGAAACCTCCAACAAGCAATTGCCTTCGATTAGTCTGTTGTTCAGGGTGACGTAGGAAGGATTGGAAGGTCGATAATCGATCGAAATCTTGGAGTCCGAGATGAACTTTAACAGCATCATCCCAGATGGGTAGTTGGGCAACGTTGGTCCACACATCATCATCTAAAATTATAGGGACACCCTTGACTTTGGTGGAAATAATCCCATCTCGATATCGCAAGTTGAAGTAGAACACTCTGATGAGATCGGGATAAATGCAACCGTTTTGCTCCACCAGATTTGAGAGTCCTTGATCATTAAACAGCGCTGGAAATTGAAATCCATAGAAACGGAAAAAATCAAGGCGAATATACTTTACTGCCATGATTCGTCTCTCTTGCCAGGAAGAAACATAGTCCGCATGTCTTTCTTGATCTGAAATCCATCCATCAATCGTTGCCGGACGTGGTTGAGAGGAAGAGGATGCTCCAACAGCTCTGCGGCGATGTCTCCTTGAATCTGCCATGGAGAAAGGTTGAGGGAGTGATAGTTTGAGAGAGTGAGTAAAATTGGAGGGATTTGAAGCTCAAGATTTGATTTCAGTAGTTTCTAGGTGCAAAGAGATGGCTAACAATCGATTATAGAGGCCTATTTATAAGAAGAAGGGAAGAACTAGCCGTTTATGACCGTTTTGAGCCGTTATGGAGTCTCCAACGGCTTTATTTTTGAAACTGGTAGCGTGATAATCGATTATCGTAAGTGATAATCGATTATCTGCTCGTTGGTCACTTTCCAGAAATTGTACGATAATCGATTATGTATGAAGATAATCGATTATTTGCTCATGATTTTCCAGGTATGAGTTTGAAAATTCATAATCGATTATGGAGTAAGATAATCGATTATCTTAGTGTAGAGGATGTATCCCAGGTTTGTAATAATCGATTATGACCTGATGATAATCGATTATGAACGCTGATCTTACAAAAATTTGCAAAGAACCATAAATGTGGAGTCTAAGACATGTCTAATACCCCTAACTCTCTTCTAAGCTCATAGAATCTATCTTTAGGCAGGGCTTTAGTAAAGATATCAGCTAATTGATGTATCGTGTCAATGTATTCAATTTGGCAATCTCCCTTTTGAATGTGATCTCTCAAGAAATGATGTCTAATTTCAATGTGCTTAGTTCTTGAGTGCATTATGGGGTTCTTAGTTAGGTTGATAGCACTAGTATTATCACATTTCAAAGGAATGTGATCAAGGAAGATATCAAAATCCTCCAGTTGCTGTTTCATCCATAAGATTTGGGCACAACAATTGCCAGCAGCAATGTATTCAGCTTCAGTAGTAGATAAAGCTACACAAGCCTGTTTCTTTGAATGCCAAGACACTAAAGAACAACCCAGAAAATGACAAGTGCCACTAGTACTTTTCCTATCAATTTTACAGCCACCATAGTCTGCATCAGAATAACCTATTAAACTAAGTGAAGCATCAGATGGATACCAGAGTCCAAAAGAAGTGGTTCCTTTAAGGTATTTCAAAATCCTTTTGACAGCAATTAGATGAGATTCTTTAGGATTAGCTTGGTACCTAGCACACACACATACACTTTGCATAATGTCTGGTCTACTAGCAGTTAGATACAGTAAGGATCCTATCATTCCTCTAAACATGGTTTCATTTACCCCTTCACCAGATTCATCCTTATCTAAATAGCAAGACGTTGCCATAGGTGTGTTGGCTTCTCTACAAGTATCCATACCAAACTTCTTAAGTACTTCTCTACAATATTTAGTTTGAGAGACAAAAGTCCCCCCATCTATTTGCTTTATTTGCAGCCCTAAGAAGAAGGTAAGCTCACCCATCATAGACATCTCAAATTCACCTTGCATTATTTGTGCAAATCCTTCACATAATGAATTATTTGTAGACCCAAAAATAATGTCATCTACGTATACTTGAACAATCAAGATATGTTTTCCTACTTTCTTAATAAATAGGGTGGAATCAACCTTTCCTCTAGAGAAATCATTTTCAATCAAGAAGGTACTAAGTCTTTCATACCAAGATCTAGGTGCCTGTTTAAGACCATACAAGGCCTTTTTTAACTTATAAACATGATTAGGATATTTAAAATCCTCAAAACCAGGAGGTTGACTAACATATACCTCTTCTTTAATAAAACCATTCAAAAATGCGCTTTTCACATCCATTTGGTACAATTTAAACTTCATCAAAGAGGCATAAGCAAGTAATAATCTAATTGCTTCTAACCTGGCTACTGGAGCGTAAGTTTCATCATAGTCGATACCTTCCTCTTGACAGTAGCCCTTTGCAACTAACCTGGCTTTGTTCTTTGTGATGTTTCCATCTTCATCAAGCTTGTTTCTAAACACCCACTTTGTTCCAATGACTTGAAAATCATCTTGTCTAGGAATGAGTTGCCAAACATCATTCCTTTCAAATTGATTAAGTTCTTCTTGCATAGCAACACACCATTTATCATCTTGAAGAGCTTCCTTTATGTTCTTAGGTTCTACCTGAGACACAAAAGCTACTGTTAAGCAGAAATTATTAAGATTGTGTCTAGGAGTTACCCCTTTTAATATATCTCCGATGATGTTGTCCAGAGAAAGTCCTCTTGGTTGTTGATAGCTTTTAGGATCAACTACTTGATGTTCATTTTGAGTTTCTGGTGGATAGTTTTCATTTAGATACATCTCTTCAAGAGCTTCCCTCAAATAATCCTCATCACCTGCAATTGATTTATTTGACTCAAGAGGGTTCACCTCAAGGTCCACAATTTCATCAAAGACAACATGCATTGATTCTTCAATTGTCAAGGTTCTTCTATTAAACACCCTATATGCTTTGCTAGTTAAAGAATATCCTAAGAAGATTGCCTCATCAGATTTAGCATCAAATTTGCCTAAATTATCTTTACCATTATTCAAAACAAAACATTTACATCCAAAGATTTTCAAGTGAGATACATTTGGTTTTCTACCGTTAAACAGTTCATAGGGAGTTAGCTTAAGAATAGGCCTAATTAGCATTCTGTTCAACACGTAACAAGCAGTACTAACTGCATCAGCCCAAAAGTATTTTGGCACATTTGATTCATTTAAAAGAGTCCTAGCTAGTTCTTCTAATGACCTATTTTTCCTTTCAACAACACCATTTTGTTGGGGAGTTCTTGGAGCAGAGAAATTATGAGCAATTCCATGTTTTTCACAAAACTTTTCAAAAGATTCATTTTCAAACTCACCACCGTGATCACTTCTCAAGGTTTTGATTTTCAATTCCTTTTCATTTTGAACACGTTTTGCAAACGATTTGAATGCTTTAAAAGCTTCATTTTTAAGGGTTAAGAAGAATGTCCAAGTAAATCTAGTGTAATCATCAACAATCACAAGAGCATAGTAGTTTCCACCAAAACTTTTAATTCTAGATGGACCAAACAAGTCCATATGCAGAAGTTCTAAAGGTTTTGATGTTGAAATCATAGTTTTAGATGAGAATGAGGATTTGGTTTGCTTTCCCTTTTGACATGCAGAGCAAAGTTTATTTTTCTCAAATTTTAAATTTGGCAAACCAATCACAAGATTTTTTGAAATCAATTTATTCAAATGTTGCATATGTATATGTGCAGCTCTTTTATGCCATAGCCAAGGGTTTTCCTCTTTAGCAACTAAACATGTTATATTATGACTAGATGCATTTTCAATATCAATCAAGTAAATGTTATTATGCCTAACACCTTGCAAAGCAATTTCAGTAGAATCTTTAAAATATACGGTGCATCTATCACGTTCAAAAGTTACCTTGAGACCCTTGTCACATAATTGACTTATGCTTAGGAGATTATGTTTGAGACCTTTAACACATAATACATCCTTTATAGTCAATGTGTTTCCTCCTCCAATGTCTCCATTTCCAATGATTCTACCTTTGTTGTTATCTCCATAAGTCACAAAGCCTTGCTTCTTCTTCTCAAAAGAAATAAACTTTTTCTTGTCACCGGTCATGTGTCTTGAACAACCACTGTCAAGATACCACAGTGACTTCTTTGACTTAATAAGTTCCTACAAAACAAATTTGAGCAAGACTTTAGGTCCCCAATCTTATTATGGGTCCTTGGGGTTAGTTTATGCCAACATACATCATTTTACAGTTTTAACCCATGCATATTTACCATTTGGAACACCAAAATGTTTGATGCTGCATTTGTTTGAGGTGTGACCAAGTTTCATGCAGTAAAAACAACAAGCCTTATACACGTTATTTTTCACAAAAGTCCCTTTTTCTACCCAAACTCTACGGGTTCTTATCACTTTAGATTTTTTGTGTAGATGTGTGTTTCCACTTCTTGCATTGCTTTTCTCAAAGTTTGTTTTGGCATATGATTTAGACTTAGTTGCCTTTGCAAGTAAGTGCTCAAGAATGTCAATATCAAATAGATGACTTTTACATGATAGACATTCAATAGGTACAATAGTATCAGATTCAGATAATTTAGTTTCCAAATTACTAACTTTGTTTCTTAAAACAACTTCGTCATCTAGAACTTTTCATATCTCAATTTCAATTCATTATGCTCTTTCTTTAGCTTTTTATGAGCAACATCAAGTTTTTCAGATTCATTTAACAAATCAAGAAATGCCTTTTGTAAGTCAAACTCATTACTTGACTCTAAGCTAGAATCACTTACTTGGCTTCCTGCATCTTCTAGGTCTGCCATTAAGCACAAATTTGCTTCTTCATCTGATTCGCTTGAGCTTGAAGAACTAGAAGCATTCTCTTCCCAAGCTATGTAAGCTTTCTTCTTCTTTGGAAACTTTCTTTCTTTCTTTTCTTCACTTTTCTTATTTTTAGGACAGTCAGTCTTCACATGACCTCTTTCTCCACATCCATAACATTTAATGCTTGAAGAAGATCCATGATTTTCTTTCCTTTCTTCACGGTATTTGTCTTTTCCCTTTGCTTTCATAAATTTTGCAAACTTCTTAATCATAAGACTCATGTTTTCTTCATCATCATCGGAGTCATCATCTTCAATCCTTTTAGAGTTCTTTCCTTTGGAGATCTCGGACTTGAAGGCTAGTGTCTTTCTTTTGCCTTGATCTTCTTCAGCCGTCAATCTTCTCAAGTCAAGTTCATGCTCACGGAGTTTCCCAAACAAGATTGGCATAGACATTTGAGTAAGATTTTGAGACTCAGAGATGGCAGTCACTTTTGGTTGCCAAGACCTGTCCAATGATTTCAAGATTTTTACATTTAATTCATCAGTATCAAAAGTCTTACCCAACCCTGTCAAGTGGTTCACTATGTGAATGAATCGCTTTTGGTCATCAGAAATTGTTTCTCCAGGTTGCATTCTGAACATCTCATACTCCTGAATGAGAGTGTTCTTCCTTGCACGTTTCACGTCCTCTGTTCCTTCATGTGTGACTCTGAGAACCTCCCACATTTCTTGTGCTGTCTTACAAACTGAAATTCTATAAAACTCATCAAGTACAACAGCAGATGAAATAATGTTGCGAGCCTTAATATCAAATTGAGCTCTTCTATTTTCCTCTGGAGTCCAGTTAAAGTATGGTTTTTCTACTTCTACACCATAAATAGTTCTTTTTGGAATATAGGGACCATTTAGTACAGCTTCCCAGATGCCTCTGTCAACAGACCCCATAAAAATTTCCATTCTGACTTTCCAGAATGCATAGTTATCACCAGTAAAGAGTGGTGGTCTGTTGATGGAAGCACCCTCGGCATATACTTGAGTTTGATGACCGGCCATTTTCGAAAAGATTTGAAAAAATATCAAAGCAAGCTCTGATACCAATTGTTGGAACAATCGGTACCGTTATAGAATTTTGCACAGCGGAATAACTTATAAAGCGGAAAGCGTGTTTAGTCAAACTCTTAATAAGATGGTCAGTTTTATAAATTTAATTTACTTAGAGACAAATTTCCAAACAGTTGATGTGTATAAAACAGTAAAGAGTATAGAGAGCAAGAAAATTCAACACAGAATTTTTATCCTGGTTCGATTCAAAAGAATCTACGTCCAGTTGTTAATCACTATAAAAAGTGATTAACGTTTTCACTAAAAATAGTTTCACAAGTTTACAATAGAGTGAATGAAACAGAAAACAGATAAAACCTTCCTTCGAACGAACGAACCGGAAGAACAGAAACTTTGCCAACTTGAAGAGAACCGCTCCGACCTTTGACCCACAAAGCGCGAGCTTCTCCTTTTCACAAGACCAGGCAATGTAATGAACAAGCTTTTGGAACTTCCTCAGATCACACTGTATTCTCAAAAGCTTTTTGTTCAACTGTTATTTTTCTAATTTCACCAAAACAAAATATATAGCCAAGTACACTGAATGCCAAAGGTCAACTCCCAACTGCCATGAATAATCGATTATTGTAAGTGATAATCGATTATTCAAGTCCGTTACAGGGTTTTCAAAAAGTGATAATCGATTATATGAAGTGATAATCGATTATTCCTGTATGACTCTGTGATAATCGATTATTGCTATTCTATAATCGATTATTGAAGATAAAAATGCAAGCTTACAAGGTTTACAAGAATTTCCTACTACTTCGTCCACTTCGTGCACTTCCTCCACTTTGTGCACTTCCTCCACTTCGTCCATTCCGTCCACTTCGTCCACTTCGTCAACTTCGTCCACTTCGTCCACTTCCTGCACTTCATCCACTTCCTCCATTTACTCCACTTCCTCCACTTCGTCCACTTCGTCCACTTCCTCCACTTCGTCCACTTCGTCCACTTCCTCCACTTCCTCCACTTCTACCACTTCTTCCACTTCCTCCACTTCCTCAACTTCCTCCACTTCCTCCACTTCCTCTATTTCCTCCACTTCGTCCACTTCGTCAACTTCGTCCAATTCGTCAACTTCGTCCACTTCCTCCACTCCCTCCACTTCCTCCACTTCCTCAACTTCGTCCACTTCCATCACTTCCTCCACTTCGTCAACTTCGTCTACTTCGGCCACTTCGTCCACTTCGTCCACTTCCTCCTCTCCCTCCACTTCGTCCACTTCGTCTACATTGTCCACTTCCGCCACTTCGTCCACTTCGTGCACTTCCTCCACTTCGTCCACTTCCTCCACTTCCTCCATTTCGTCCACTTCGTCCACTTCCTCGACTTCCTCCTCTTCGTCAACCTCGTCCACTTCGTCCACATCATCCACATCGTCCACTTCGTCAACTTCATCCACTTCCTCCACTTCGTTCACTTTCTCCACCTCCTCCAATTTGTCAACTTCGTCCACTTCCTCCAATTTCTCCACTTCCTCCACTTCCTGCACTTCCTCCACTTCGTCCACTTCCTTCACTTACTCCACTTCCTCCACTTCCTCCACTTACTCCACTTCGTCCATATCGCGATCTTCGTCCACTTCGTGAACTTCGTCCACTTCGTCCACTTCGTCCACTTCCTGAACTTCGTCCACTTCATCCACTTCATCAACTTGATCCACTTCCTCCACTTCGTCAACTTTGTCCACTTCCTCTACTTCGTCAATTTCGTCCATTTCCTCTACTTCGTGCACTTCCTCCACTTCGTCCACTTCCTCCACTTCGTCCCCTTCCTCCATTTCCTCCACTTCGTCCACTTCGTGAACCTCGTCCACTTCGTGAACCTCGTCCACTTCGTGAACCTCGTCCACTTCGACAACTTCGTCCACTTCGTCCACTTCGTCCACTTCGTCCACTTCGTGAACTTTGTCCACTTCATCAACTTCATCCACTTCCTCCACTTCGACAACTTTGTCCACTTCCTCCACTTCCTTCACTTCGTTCACTTCCTCCACTTCGTGCACTTCGTCCACTTCGTCCACTTCGTCCACTTCCTCCACTTCCTCCACTTCGTCCCCTTCTTCCATTTCCTCCACTTCCTCCACTTCTTACACTTCCGCCACTTCCTCCACTGCCTCCACTTCCTCCACTTTCTCCATTTCTTCCACTTTGTCAACTTCCTCCACTTCATCCACCTCGTCAACTTCGTCCACTTCGTCCACCTCTTCCACATCCTCCACTTTGTCCACTTCCTTCACTTTGTCCACTTGCTCTACTTCGTCCACTTCTTCCACTTCGTCCACTTCGTCCACTTGCTCCACTTCTTCCACTTCCTCCACTTTGTCCACTTCCTTCATTTCCTCCACTTCGTCCACTTCCTCCACTTCCTCCGCCTTGTCAACTTCATCCACTTCCTCCACTTCCTCCACTTCATCCACTTCGACCACTTTGTCCACTTCGACCACTTCTTCCACATCCTTCACTTCGTCAACTTCTTCCACTTCGTCCACTTCCTCCACTTCCTTCACTTCGTCCACTTCCTCCACTTCCTACACTCTGTCAACTTCGTCCACTTCCTCCACTTCGTGCATTTCCTCCACTTCCTCCACTTCGTCAACTTCCTCCACTTCCTCTATTTCTTCCACTTCGTCAACCTCCTCCACTTCATCCACCTCGTCAACTTCGTCCACTTTGTCCACCTCTTCCACATCCTCCACTTCGTCCCCTTCTTCCACTTCCTCCACTTTGTACACTTGATCTACTTCGTCAACTTCCTCCACTTCTTCCACTTCCTCCACTTCCTCCACTTCTTACACTTCCTCCAATTTGTCCACTTCCTTCACTTCCTCCACTTCGTCCACTTCCTCCGCTTTGTCAACTTCAACCACTCCCTCAACTTCGTCCACTTCCTCCACTTCGTGCACTTCCTTCACTTCCTCCACTTCCTCCACTTCCTCCATTTCCTCCACTTCGTCCGCTTCGTCAACTTCGTCCATTTCGTCAACTTCGTCCACTTCGTCCACTTCGTCCACTCCCTCCATTTCCTCCACTTCCATCACTTCCTCCACTTCGTCAACTTCGTCGACTTCGGCCACTTCGTCCACTTCGTCCACTTCGTGCACTTCTTCCACTTCCACCACTTCCTCCACTTCCTCCAGTTCCTCCATTCCTCCATTTCGTCCACTTCGTCCACTTCCTCGACTTCCTCCACTTTGTCCACTTCGTCCACTTCGTCAACTTCGTCAACTTCGTCCACTTCGTCCACTTCCTCCACTTCGTCCACTTTCTCGACCTCCTCATTTTCGTCAACTTCGTCCACTTCCTCCATTTCCTCCACTTACTCCACTTCCTCCACTTCCTCCACTTCGTCCACTTCGACTACTTCCTCCACTTACTTCACTTCCTCCACTTACTCCACTTCGTCCATATCGTGAACTTCGTCCACTTCTTTAACTTCGTCCACTTCGTGAACTTCGTCCACTTCCTCCACTTCATGAACTTCGTCCACTTCCTCCACTTCATCAACTTCATCAACTTCCTTCACTTCGTCAACTTTCTCCACTTCCTCTACTTCGTCAACTTCGTCCACTTCCTCCACTTCGTGCACTTCGTCCACTTTGTCCACTTCCTCCACTTCCTCCACCTCGTCCCCTTCCTCCGTTTCCTCCACTTCGTCCACTTTCTCCACTTCCTCCACCTCCTCCACTTCCTCCACTTCCTCCACATCCTCTACTTTTTCAACTTTGTCAACTTCGTTTACTTCCTCCACTTCCTGTACTTTATCCACTTCTTCAACTTTGTCCACTTCGTCCACTTCGTTCACTTAGTCAACTTCCTCAACTTCGTCAACTTCGTCCACTTCCTCCACTTTGTGCACTTCATCCACTTCCTCCACTTACTCCTCTTCCTCCATTTCGTCCACTTCCTCCACTTCCTCCACCACTTCGTCCACTTCGTCCACTTCCTCCACTTCGTCAATTTCGTCCACTTCCTCCACTTCATCCACATCCTCCACTTTTTGAACTTCCTCCACTTTATCCACTTCGTCCACTTCCTCCACTTCCTCCACTTCGTGCACTTCCTCCACTTCCTCCACTTACTCCACTTCCTTCATTTCGTCTACTTCGTCCACTTCCTCCACTTCCTCCACGTCCTCAATTTCCTCCACTTCGTCCACTTCCTCCGCTTCGGCCACTTCCTCCACTTCCTCATCTTTGTTCACTTTGTCCACTTCCTCTACTTCGTCCACCTCTTCCACTTCTTCCACTTCGTCCACTTCGTCGACTTCTTCCACTTCCTTTACTTCCTCCACTTTGTCAACTTCCTTCACTTCCTCCACTTTGTAATCTTCCTCCAATTCCTCGACTTCCTCAAGTTCCTCCACTTCCACAACTTCGTCAACTTCGTCCAGTTCCTCCACTTCGTGCACTTCCTCCACTTCGTTCACTTCGTCCACGTCCTCCATTTCCTCCACTTCCTCCACTTCCTCCATTTCCTCCACTTCCTCCACTTCGTCAACTTCGGCCACTTCCTCCACTTCGTGCACTTCCTCCACGTCCTCTACTTCGTCCACTTCCTCCACTTCATCCACTTCGTCCACTTCCTCCACGTCCTCTACTTCCTCCACTTCCTCCACTTCGTCGACTTCTTCCACTTCATCCACTTCGTCAGCTTCGTCCACTTCCTCCACTCCGTCCACTTCCTCCACTTCCTCAAGTTCCTCCAGTTCCTCCACTTCGTCAACTTCGTCCACTTCCTCCATTTCGTGCACTTCCTCCAGTTCCTCCACTTCGTCCACTTCCTCCACTTCTTCCACTTCGTCCACTTCTTCATCTTTGTCAACTTCTTCCACCTCCTCCACTTCCTCCACTTCGTCCACTTCGTGCACTTCCCCCACTTCGTCGACTTCGTCCACTTCCTCCAATTCCTCCACTTCCTCCACTTCGTCCACTTCCTCCCCTTCCTCCACTTCCTCGACTTCCTCCACTTCCTCCACTTCCTCAACTTCGTCCACTTCGTCTACTTCGTTCAATTCTTCAACTTCGTCCACTTCCTCCACTTCCTCCACTTCCTCCACTTCCTGCGCTTCCTCCACTTCCTCCACTTCCTCCACTTCCTCCACTTCGTCCACTTTGTTCACTTAGTCAACTTCTCCACTTCGTCAACTTCGTCCACTTCGTCCACTTCCTCCACTTTGTCCACTTCGTCCACTTCGTCCACTTTATCCACTTCGTCCACTTCGTCGACTTCCTCCACTTCCTCCACTTCCTCCACTTCGTGCACTTCCTCCACTTCCTCTACTTCCTCCACTTCTTCAACTTCCTCAACTTCTTCCACTTCCACCACTTCCTCCACTTCCTGTACTTTATCCACTTCGTCCACTTCGTCCACTTCGTCCACTTCGATCACTTCGTCAACTTCGTCAACTTCTTCAACTTCCTCCACTTCGTCCACTTTGTCCACTTTCTCTTCTTCGTCCACTTTGTCCACTTCTTCCACTTCGTCCACTTCGTCCACTTCGTCCACTTACTCCACTTACTCCACTTCCTTCACTTCCTCCACTTCGTCAACTTCGTCCACTTCCTCCAGTTCCTCCAGTTCCTCCACTTGGTTAAGTTCGGCCACTTCCTCCACTTCGTGCACTTCCTCTACTTCCCCCACTTCCTCCACTTCCTCCACTTCCTTTACTTCCTCCACTTCGTCAACTTCGTCCACTTCCTCTACTTCGTCCACTTCGTCAACTTCGTCCACTGGCTCCACTTCCTCCACTTCCTCCACTTCCTCCACTTCGTCAACTTCTTCCACTTCGTCCACTTCAACTTTGTCAACTTCGTCCACTTCCTCCACTTCGTCCACTTCCTCCACTACGTCAACTTCCTCCACTTCCTCCATTTCGTTTACTTTGTGCACTTCGTCCACGTCGTCCACTTCGTCCACTTCGTTCACTTCGTTTAATTCGTCAACTTCGTCCACTTCCTCCACTTCGTCTACTTCGTCCACTTCCTCCACTTCATCCACTTCGTTCACTTCGTCTCATTCGTCAACTTCGTCCACTTCCTCCACTTCCTCCACTTCGTCTACGTCGTCCACTCCTTCCACTGAGTCCACTTAGTCAACTTCGTCTACTTCGTCCACTTCGATCACTTCGTCCACTTCGTCCACTTCTTCCATATCCTCCACTTCGTCAACTTCTTCCACTTCGCCCACTTTGTCCACGTCCCCTACTTCGTCCACTTCCTCCACTTCTTCCACTTCGTCCACTTCTTCCACTTCCTCCACTTTGTCCACTACCTTCACTTCCTCCACTTCGTCCAGTTCGTCCACTTCGTGCACTTCCTCCGCTTCCTGCACTTCCTCCACTTCCTCCACTTCGTCAACTTCGTCCACTTCCTCTACTTCGCCCACTTCGTCTACTTCGTCCACTTCCTCCACTTCCCCCACTTCGTCCACTTCTTCCACTTCGTCCACGTCTTCAACTTTGTGAACTTCGTCCACTTCGTCCACTTCCTGTACTTCATCCACTTCGTCCACTTCCTCCACTTCGTCGACGTCGTCAACTTCGTCCACTTCGTCCACTTCACCCACCTCGTCCGCTTCGTCCACTTCGTCGACTTCCTCCATTTCCTCCACTTCCTCCACTTCCTCCACTTCCTTCACTTCGTCCACTTCGTCCACTTCGTTCACTTAGTCAACTTCGTCCATTTCGAACTTCGTCCACTTCGTCCACTTCCCCCAATTCGTCCACTTCCTCCACTACCTCCACTTCCTCCACTTCCTCCAAGTCCTCCACTTTGTCAACTTCATCTACTTCCTCCACTTCGTGAAGTTCGTCCACTTCCTCCACTTCGTCCACTTCCTCCATTTCCTCCACTTCGTCCACCTCGTGAACTTCTTCCACTTCGTCCACCTCTTCCACATCCTCCACTTTGTCCACTTCTTCCACTTGCTCCACTTTGTCCACTTGCTCTACTTCGTGCACTTCGTCCACTTCGTGAATTTCGTCCACTTCCTCCACTTCCTCCACTTCCTCCGCTTCGTCAACTTCCTCCACTTCCTCCAGTTCCTCCACTTCCTCCACTTCGACCACTTCGTCCACTTCCTCCATTTCCTCGATTTCGTCCACCTCGTCCACTTCGTCAACTTCCTCCACTTCCTCCACCTCCTCCACTTCCTCCACTTCCTCCAATTCCTCCACTTTGTCAACTTCATCCACTTCCTCCACTTTGTGCACTTCGTGCACTTCGTCCACTTCCTCCACTTCCTCCACTTCTTCCACTTCGTCCACTTCTTCCACTTCTTCCACTTCTTCAACTTCATCAAGTCCGTCCACTTCCTCCACTTCCTGTACTTCATCCACTTCCTCCACTTCCTGTACTTAATCCACTTCCTCCACTTCGACCACTTCGTCCACTTCCTCCACATTGTCAACTTTGTCCACTTCGGCCACTTCTTCCACTTCGTCTACTTCCTCCACTTCGTCAACATCGTCCACTTCGTCCACTTCCTCCAATTCGTCCACTTCGTGCACTTCCTCCACTTTCTCCACTTCCTCAACTTCGTCCACTTCCTCAACTTCGTCCACTTCGTCCACTTCGTCCACTTTCTCCACTTCCTCCACTTCGTCCACTTCCTCAACTTCCTCCACTTCCTCACTTCCTGCACTTCGTCCACTTCGTCCACTTCCTCCGCTTACTTCACTTGCTGCACTTCCTGCACTTACTCTACTTCTTCCACTTCGTCAAGTTCATCCACTTCGTCAAGTTCGTCCACTTCGTCCACGTTCCTCCACTTCGTGAACTTCGTCCACTTCCTCCACTTCGTCAACTTCATGAACTTCCTCCACTTCGTGAACTTTCTCCACTTCCTCCACTTCCTGCACTTCCTCCACTTCTTCCACTTCCTCCACTCCCTCCACTTCGTCCCCTTCCTCCACTTCGTCGACTTCGTCCACTTCCACCACTTCGTGCACTTCGTCCACTACCTCCACTTCCCCCACTTCCTCCACTTCGTCCACTTCGTCAACTTCGTCCACTTCATCCACTTCCTCCACTTCCTCCACTTCCTCCACTTCTTCCACTTCCCCCACTTCTTCAACTTTGTTAACTGCGTCCACTTCCTCCACTTCCTCCACTTCCTGTACTTCATCCACTTCGTCCACTTCGTCCACTTCCTCTGCTTCGTCCACTTCCTCCACTTCCTCCACTTCCGCCACTTCATCAACTTCGTCCACTTCCTCCACTTCCTCCACTTCCTCAACTTCCTCCACTTCGTCAACTTTGTCCACTTCGTCAACTTCGTCCACTTCCTGCACTTCCTCCACTTCTTCCACTTCCTCCACTTACTCCTCTTCTTCCCCTTCCTCCACTTCCTTAACTTCGTCCACTTCCTCCACTTCTTACACTTCCTCCACTTCGTCCACTTCCTCCTCTTCCTCCACTTCTTTTACTTCCTTCACTTCCTTTATTTCCTGGATCGTCCACTTCTTCCACTTCGTCGACCTCGTCCACTTCGTTCACTTCGTCAACCTCTTCCACATCCTCCACTTCGTCCACTTCTTCCACTACCTCCACTTTGTCCACTACCTCCACTTTGTCCACTTGCTCTACTTCGTCCACTTCCTCCACTTCTTCCAATTCCTCAACTTCCTCCACTTACTCCAATTCGTCCACTTCGTCCACTTCCTCCACTACCTCCACTTCCTCCACTTCCTCCACTTCCTTCAATTCCTCCACTTTGTCAACTTCATCCACTTCCCCCACTTCCTCCACTTCGTCCACTTCGTGCACTTCGTCCACTTCGTGCACTTCGTCCACTTCGTCCACTTCCTCCACTTCTTCCACTTCGTCAACATCGTCCACTTCGTCCACTTTGTCCACTTTGTCCACTTCTTCCACTTCTTCCACTTCTTCAACTTCATCAACTCCGTCAACTTCCTCCCCTTCCTGTACTTCATCCACTTCCTCCAATTCCTGTACTTAATCCACTTCCTCCACTTCGTCAACTTCCACCACTTCCTCCACTTCCTCAACTTCCTCCACTTTGTCAACATCGTGCACTTCGTCCACTTCGTCAACTTTGTCCACTTCATCACATTCGTCAACTTCGTCCACTCCCTCCACTTCCTCTACTTCCTCCACTTCCTCCGCTTCCTCCGCTTCCATCACTTTGTCCACTTCGTCCACTTCGTTCACTTAGTCAACTTCGTCCACTTCGTCAACTACGTCCACTTCGTCCACTTCCTCCACTTCGCCAACTTCGTCCACTTCGGCCACTTCGGCCACTTCGTCCACTTCCTCCACTTCGTCCACTTTGTCTCGTTCCTCCACTTCGTCCACTTTATCCACTTTGTCCACTTCCTCCACTTCCTCCACTTCGTGCACTTCCTCCACTTCCTCCACTTCCTCCATTTCGTGCACTTCGTCCACTTCGTCAACTTCCTCCACTTCCTTCACTTCCTCAATTTCCTCCACTTCGTCCACTTCGTCAACTTCGTCAACTTCGTCAACTTCGTCCACTTCCTCCACTTCCTCCTCTTCCTCCACTTCGTCCATTTCTTCAACTTCCTCCACTTCCTCCACTTCCTGCACTTCCTCCACTTCGTCCACTTTGTCCACTTGCTCGACTTCCTCCACTTCCTCCACTTCCTCCACTTCCTCCACTTTGTCAACTTTTTGACTTTCCTCCACTTCGTGAACTTCGTCCACTTCGTCCACTTCCTGCACTTCCTGCACTTCCTCTACTTCGTCCACTTCTTCCACTTCCTCCACTTCGTCCCCTTCCTCCACTTCCTCAACTTCGTCCACTTCCTCCACTTCCTACACTTCCTCCACTTAGTCCACTTCCTCCACTTCTTTTACATCCTCCACTTCGTCAACTTCGTCCACTTCGTCAACCTCTTCCACATCGTCCACTTCTTCCACTTCCTCCACTTTGTCAACTTGCTCTACTTCGTCCACTTCCTCGACTTCCTCCACTTCGTCAACTTCGTCCACTTCCTCCACTTCGTCAACTTCGTCCACTTCATCTACTTTGTCAGTTCCTCCACTTCTTCCACTTCCTCCACTTTGTCCACTTCGTCCACTTTGTCCACTTCCTCCACTTCCTCCACTTCCTCCAGTTCCTCTACTTCCTCCACTTCGTTCACTTCCTCCACTTCCTCCACCTCCTCTACTTCTTCAACTTCGTCAACTTCCTTCACTTCCTCCACTTCTTGTACTTTATCCACTTCCTCCAGTTCCTCCAGTTCCTCCATTTCCTCCACTTTGTCCACTTCCACCACTTCGTCCACTTCCTCGATTTCGTCCACCTCATCCACTTCGTCAACTTCCTCCACTTCCTCCACCTCCTCCACTTCCTCCACTTCCTCCACTTCCACCACTTCTTCCACTTCCTCCACGTCCTTCACTTCCTACACTTCCTCCACTTTGTGCACTTCGTTCTCTTCGTCCACTTCGTCCACATCCTCCACTTCCTCCACTTCGTGCACTTCCTCCATTTCCTCCACTTCCTCCATTTCCTCCACTTGGTCCAATTAGTCCACTTCGACAACTTCGTCCACTTCGTCCAATTTGTCTAATTCGTCAACTTCGTCCACTTCGCCCACTCCCTCCACTTCCTCGAGTTCCATCACTTCGTTCACTTCGTCAACTTCGTCCACTTCATCGACTTCCTCCACTTCGTCAACTTCGTCCACTTCGGCCACTTCTTCCACTTCGTCCACTTCCTCCATTTCCTCCACTTCTTCAACATCGTCCACATTGTCCACTTGCTCCACTTCGTCCAATTCCTCAATTTCCTCCACTTCGTCCACTTCTCCACTTCCTCCACTTCATCCAATTCGTCCACTTCCTCCACTTCGTCCACCTCTTCCACATCCTCCACTTCCTCCACTTCTTCCACTTCATCCACTTTGTCCACTTGCTTTGCTTCGTCCACTTTGTCCACCTAATCCACATCCTCCACTTCGTCCACTTCTTCCACTTCCATCACTTCCTCCACTTCGTCAACATCGTCCACTTCTCCACTTTGTCAACTTGATCCACTTCCTCCACTTCCTCCACTTCCTCCACTTCGTCCACCTCTTCCACATCGTCCACTTCGTCCACTATTTCCACTTCCTCCACTTTGTCCACTTGCTCTACTTCATTGACTTAATTCACTTCCTCCACTTCGTCAACTTCTTCCACTTCCTCCACTTTGTCCACTACCTTCATTTCCTCCCCTTCATCAACTTTGTCCACTTCCTCCACTTTGTCAACTTGATCCACTTCGTCCACTTCCTCCACTTCGTCCACTTCCTCCACTTCCTCCATTTCTTCCACTTCGTCACTTCGTCCACTTCGTCCACTTCGACCACTTCGTCCACTTCTTCCACATCCTCCACTTCGTCAACTTCTTCCACTTCCTCAACTTTTTCCACTTCCTCCACTTCCTCCACTTCCTCCACTTCCTCCACTTCCTCCACTTCGTGCACTTCCTCCATTTCCTCCACTTCATCCACTTCCTCCACTTCCTCCACTTCTTCCACTTCGTCTACTTCTTCCACTTCGTCCACTTCTTCAACCTTGTCAACTTCGTCCACTTTCTCCTGTTCCTCCACTTCCTGTACTTCATCCACTCCGTCCACTTCCTCCACTTCCTCCACTTCCTCGACGTCGTCAACGTCCTCAACTTCGTCCACTTCCTCCGCTTCGTCCACTTCCTCCACTTCCTCCACTTCGACCACTTCGTCAACTTCGTCCACTTCTTCCACTTCCTCCACTTCCTCCATTTCCTCCAGTTCGTCCACTTCGTCCACTTCGTCCACTTCGTCCACTTCGTCCACTTCGTCCACTTCGTCCACTTCGTCCACTTCGTCCACTTCGTCCACTTCGTCCACTTCGTCCACTTCGTCCACTTCGTCCACTTCGTCCACTTCGTCAACTTCGTCCACTTCCTCCACACCCTCCACTTCCTCCAGTTCCATCACTTCGTCCACTTCGTTCACCTAGTCAACTTCGTCAACTTCGTCCACTTCCTCCACTTCGTCAACTTCGTCCACTTCTTCCACTCCGTCTACATCCTCCACTTCGTCCACTTTTTTCACTTCGTCCACTTCGTGCACTTCCTCCAATTCGTCCACTTTGTGTACTTCGTCCACTTCGTCCAATTCGTCAACTTCGTCCACTTCCTCCACTCCCTCCACTTCCACCAGTTCGTCCACTTCCTCCACTTCCTCCAATTCGTCCACTTCGTCAAGTTCCTCCACTTCCTGCACTTCGTCAACTTCGTCCACCTCGGCCCCTTCATCTACTTCCTCTACCTCGTCCACCTCCTCCAGTTCGTCCACTTCCTCCACTTTGTCCACTTCCTCCACTTCGTGCACTTCCTCCACTTCGTCCAGTTCCTCCACTTCCTCCATTTCGTCCACTTCCTCCACTTCGTTAACTTCGTCCACTTCGTCTACTTCGTCCACTTCGCCTACTTCGTCTACGTCGTCCACTTTGTCAACTTCGTCCACTCCCTCCACTTCGTCCATTTTCTCCAATTGCTCCACTTCCTCCACTTTCTCCACTTCCTCCACTTCCTCCACATCTTCAACTTTGTCAACTTCGTCCACTTCCTGCACTTCCTCCACTTCCTCCACTTCCTCCACTTCCTCCACTTCGTCCCCTTCCTCCACTTCCTCCACTTCGTCAACTTCATCCACTTCCTCCACTTCCTAAACTTCCCCCACTTCGTCCACTTCCTCGACTTCCTCCACTTCCTCCACTTCCTCCATTTCCTCCATTTCCTCCACTTCGTCCACTTCCTCCGCTTCGTCCACCTTGTCAACTTCGTCCTCCTCTTCCACATCCTCCACCTCGTCAACTTCCTCCACTTTGTCCACTTGCTCTACTTCGTCCACTTCCTCCACCTCTTCCACTTCCTCCACTTCGTCCACTTCTTCCATTTGCTCCACTTTGTCCACTTCCTTCACTTTCTCCACTTCGTCAACATCGTCCACTTCATCCACTTCCTCCTATCCTCCACTTCGTCCACTTCCTCCACTTCGTGCACTTCCTCCACTTCCTCCACTTCCTCCACTTCCTCCACTTCCTCCACTTCCTCCACTTCATCCACTTCGTCCAATTCGTCTACTTCCTGCATTTCTTCCACTTCGTCCACTTCTTCAACTTCTCAACTTCGTCCACTTCCTCCACTTCGTCAACTTCTCAACTTCCTCCACTTTCTCCTCTTCCTCCATTTCCTCCACTTCGTCCACTTCGTTAACTTCCTCCACTTCCTCCACTTCATCCACTTCGTCCACTTCGTCATATTCGTCAACTTCGTCCACTTCCTCCACTCCCTCAACTTCCTCCACTTCGTTCACTTCCTCCACTTTGTCCACTTCCTCCACTTTGTCCACTTCGTCCACTTCGTTCACTTAGTCCACTTCGTCCACTTCGTCAACTACGTCCACTTCGTCCACTTCCTCCACTTCGCCAACTTCGTCCACTTCGGCCACTTCGGCCACTTCGTCCACTTCCTCCACTTCGTCCACTTTGTCTCGTTCCTCCACTTCGTCCACTTTATCCACTTTATCCACTTCGTCCACTTCCTCCACTTCCTCCACTTCGTGCACTTCCTCCACTTCCTCCACTTCCTCCATTTCGTGCACTTCGTCCACTTCGTCAACTTCCTCCACTTCCTTCACTTCCTCAATTTCCTCTACTTCGTCCACTTCGTCAACTTCGTCAACTTCGTCAACTTCGTCCACTTCCTCCACTTCCTCCTCTTCCTCCACTTCGTCCATTTCTTCAACTTCCTCCACTTCCTCCACTTCCTGCACTTCCTCCACTTCGTCCACTTTGTCCACTTGCTCGACTTCCTCCACTTCCTCCACTTCCTCCACTTTGTCAACTTTTTGACTTTCCTCCACTTCGTGAACTTCGTCCACTTCGTCCACTTCCTGCACTTCCTGCACTTCCTCTACTTCGTCCACTTCTTCCACTTCCTCCACTTCGTCCCCTTCCTCCACTTCCTCAACTTCGTCCACTTCCTCCACTTCCTACACTTCCTCCACTTAGTCCACTTCCTCCACTTCTTTTACATCCTCCACTTCGTCAACTTCGTCCACTTCGTCAACCTCTTCCACATCGTCCACTTCTTCCACTTCCTCCACTTTGTCAACTTGCTCTACTTCGTCCACTTCCTCGACTTCCTCCACTTCGTCAACTTCGTCCACTTCCTCCACTTCCTCCACTTCGTCAACTTCGTCCACTTCATCTACTTTGTCAGTTCCTCCACTTCTTCCACTTCCTCCACTTTGTCCACTTCGTCCACTTTGTCCACTTCCTCCACTTCCTCCACTTCCTCCAGTTCCTCTACTTCCTCCACTTCGTTCACTTCCTCCACTTCCTCCACCTCCTCTACTTCTTCAACTTCGTCAACTTCCTCCACTTCCTCCACTTCTTGTACTTTATCCACTTCCTCCAGTTCCTCCAGTTCCTCCACTTCCTCCATTTCCTCCACTTTGTCCACTTCCACCACTTCGTCCACTTCCTCGATTTCGTCCACCTCATCCACTTCGTCAACTTCCTCCACTTCCTCCACCTCCTCCACTTCCTCCACTTCCTCCACTTCCACCACTTCTTCCACTTCCTCCACGTCCTTCACTTCCTACACTTCCTCCACTTTGTGCACTTCGTTCTCTTCGTCCACTTCGTCCACATCCTCCACTTCCTCCACTTCGTGCACTTCCTCCATTTCCTCCACTTCCTCCATTTCCTCCACTTGGTCCAATTAGTCCACTTCGACAACTTCGTCCACTTCGTCCAATTTGTCTAATTCGTCAACTTCGTCCACTTCGCCCACTCCCTCCACTTCCTCGAGTTCCATCACTTCGTTCACTTCGTCAACTTCGTCCACTTCATCGACTTCCTCCACTTCGTCAACTTCGTCCACTTCGGCCACTTCTTCCACTTCGTCCACTTCCTCCATTTCCTCCACTTCTTCAACATCGTCCACATTGTCCACTTGCTCCACTTCGTCCAATTCCTCCATTTCCTCCACTTCGTCCACTTCTCCACTTCCTCCACTTCATCCAATTCGTCCACTTCCTCCACTTCGTCCACCTCTTCCGCATCCTCCACTTCCTCCACTTCTTCCACTTCATCCACTTTGTCCACTTGCTTTGCTTCGTCCACTTTGTCCACCTAATCCACATCCTCCACTTCTTCCACTTCCATCACTTCCTCCACTTCGTCAACATCGTCCACTTCTCCACTTTGTCAACTTGATCCACTTCCTCCACTTCCTCCACTTCCTCCACTTCGTCCACCTCTTCCACATCGTCCACTTCGTCCACTATTTCCACTTCCTCCACTTTGTCCACTTGCTCTACTTCGTTGACTTAATTCACTTCCTCCACTTCATCAACTTCTTCCACTTCCTCCACTTTGTCCACTACCTTCATTTCCTCCCCTTCATCAACTTTGTCCACTTCCTCCACTTTGTCAACTTGATCCACTTCGTCCACTTCCTCCACTTCGTCCACTTCCTCCACTTCCTCCATTTCTTCCACTTCGTCACTTCGTCCACTTCGTCCACTTCGACCACTTCGTCCACTTCTTCCACATCCTCCACTTCGTCAACTTCTTCCACTTCCTCAACTTTTTCCACTTCCTCCACTTCCTCCACTTCCTCCACTTCCTCCACTTCCTCCACTTCGTGCACTTCCTCCATTTCCTCCACTTCATCCACTTCCTCCACTTCCTCCACTTCTTCCACTTCGTCTACTTCTTCCACTTCGTCCACTTCTTCAACCTTGTCAACTTCGTCCACTTTCTCCTGTTCCTCCACTTCCTGTACTTCATCCACTCCGTCCACTTCCTCCACTTCCTCCACTTCCTCGACGTCGTCAACGTCCTCAACTTCGTCCACTTCCTCCGCTTCGTCCACTTCCTCCACTTCCTCCACTTCGGCCACTTCGTCAACTTCGTCCACTTCTTCCACTTCCTCCACTTCCTCCATTTCCTCCAGTTCGTCCACTTCGTCCACTTCGTCCACTTCGTCCACTTCGTCCACTTCGTCCACTTCGTCCACTTCGTCCACTTCGTCCACTTCGTCCACTTCGTCCACTTCGTCCACTTCGTCCACTTCGTCCACTTCGTCCACTTCGTCAACTTCGTCCACTTCCTCCACACCCTCCACTTCCTCCACTTCCTCCACTTCGTCCACCTCGTCCAGTTCCATCACTTCGTCCACTTCGTTCACCTAGTCAACTTCGTCAACTTCGTCCACTTCCTCCACTTCGTCAACTTCGTCCACTTCTTCCACTCCGTCTACATCCTCCACTTCGTCCACTTTTTTCACTTCGTCCACTTCGTGCACTTCCTCCAATTCGTCCACTTTGTGTACTTCGTCCACTTCGTCCAATTCGTCAACTTCGTCCACTTCCTCCACTCCCTCCACTTCCACCAGTTCGTCCACTTCCTCCACTTCCTCCAATTCGTCCACTTCGTCAAGTTCCTCCACTTCCTGCACTTCGTCAACTTCGTCCACCTCGGCCCCTTCATCTACTTCCTCTACCTCGTCCACCTCCTCCAGTTCGTCCACTTCCTCCACTTTGTCCACTTCCTCCACTTCGTGCACTTCCTCCACTTCGTCCAGTTCCTCCACTTCCTCCATTTCGTCCACTTCCTCCACTTCGTTAACTTCGTCCACTTCGTCTACTTCGTCCACTTCGCCTACTTCGTCTACGTCGTCCACTTTGTCAACTTCGTCCACTCCCTCCACTTCGTCCATTTTCTCCAATTCCTCCACTTCGTCAACTTCGTCCACTTCGTCCACTTCCTCCAATTGCTCCACTTCCTCCACTTTCTCCAGTTCCTCCACTTCCTCCACATCTTCAACTTTGTCAACTTCGTCCACTTCCTGCACTTCCTCCACTTCCTCCACTTCCTCCACTTCCTCCACTTCGTCCCCTTCCTCCACTTCCTCCACTTCGTCAACTTCATCCACTTCCTCCACTTCCTAAACTTCCCCCACTTCGTCCACTTCCTCGACTTCCTCCACTTCCTCCACTTCCTCCATTTCCTCCATTTCCTCCACTTCGTCCACTTCCTCCGCTTCGTCCACCTTGTCAACTTCGTCCTCCTCTTCCACATCCTCCACCTCGTCAACTTCCTCCACTTTGTCCACTTGCTCTACTTCGTCCACTTCCTCCACCTCTTCCACTTCCTCCACTTCGTCCACTTCTTCCATTTGCTCCACTTTGTCCACTTCCTTCACTTTCTCCACTTCGTCAACATCGTCCACTTCATCCACTTCCTCCTATCCTCCACTTCGTCCACTTCCTCCACTTCGTGCACTTCCTCCACTTCCTCCACTTCCTCCACTTCCTCCACTTCCTCCCCTTCCTCCACTTCATCCACTTCGTCCAATTCGTCTACTTCCTGCATTTCTTCCACTTCGTCCACTTCTTCAACTTCTCAACTTCGTCCACTTCCTCCACTTCGTCAACTTCTCAACTTCCTCCACTTTCTCCTCTTCCTCCATTTCCTCCACTTCGTCCACTTCGTTAACTTCCTCCACTTCCTCCACTTCATCCACTTCGTCCACTTCGTCATATTCGTCAACTTCGTCCACTTCCTCCACTCCCTCAACTTCCTCCACTTCGTTCACTTCCTCCACTTTGTCCACTTCCTCCACTTTGTCCACTTCGTCCACTTCGTTCACTTAGTCCACTTCGTCCACTTCGTCAACTACGTCCACTTCGTCCACTTCCTCCACTTCGCCAACTTCGTCCACTTCGGCCACTTCGGCCACTTCGGCCACTTCGGCCACTTCGGCCACTTCGTCCACTTTGTCTCGTTCCTCCACTTCGTCCACTTTATCCACTTTATCCACTTCGTCCACTTCCTCCACTTCCTCCACTTCGTGCACTTCCTCCACTTCCTCCACTTCCTCCATTTCGTGCACTTCGTCCACTTCGTCAACTTCCTCCACTTCCTTCACTTCCTCAATTTCCTCTACTTCGTCCACTTCGTCAACTTCGTCAACTTCGTCAACTTCGTCCACTTCCTCCACTTCCTCCTCTTCCTCCACTTCGTCCATTTCTTCAACTTCCTCCACTTCCTCCACTTCCTGCACTTCCTCCACTTCGTCCACTTTGTCCACTTGCTCGACTTCCTCCACTTCCTCCACTTCCTCCACTTTGTCAACTTTTTGACTTTCCTCCACTTCGTGAACTTCGTCCACTTCGTCCACTTCCTGCACTTCCTGCACTTCCTCTACTTCGTCCACTTCTTCCACTTCCTCCACTTCGTCCCCTTCCTCCACTTCCTCAACTTCGTCCACTTCCTCCACTTCCTACACTTCCTCCACTTAGTCCACTTCCTCCACTTCTTTTACATCCTCCACTTCGTCAACTTCGTCCACTTCGTCAACCTCTTCCACATCGTCCACTTCTTCCACTTCCTCCACTTTGTCAACTTGCTCTACTTCGTCCACTTCCTCGACTTCCTCCACTTCGTCAACTTCGTCCACTTCCTCCACTTCCTCCACTTCGTCAACTTCGTCCACTTCATCTACTTTGTCAGTTCCTCCACTTCTTCCACTTCCTCCACTTTGTCCACTTCGTCCACTTTGTCCACTTCCTCCACTTCCTCCACTTCCTCCAGTTCCTCTACTTCCTCCACTTCGTTCACTTCCTCCACTTCCTCCACCTCCTCTACTTCTTCAACTTCGTCAACTTCCTCCACTTCCTCCACTTCTTGTACTTTATCCACTTCCTCCAGTTCCTCCAGTTCCTCCACTTCCTCCATTTCCTCCACTTTGTCCACTTCCACCACTTCGTCCACTTCCTCGATTTCGTCCACCTCATCCACTTCGTCAACTTCCTCCACTTCCTCCACCTCCTCCACTTCCTCCACTTCCTCCACTTCCACCACTTCTTCCACTTCCTCCACGTCCTTCACTTCCTACACTTCCTCCACTTTGTGCACTTCGTTCTCTTCGTCCACTTCGTCCACATCCTCCACTTCCTCCACTTCGCGCACTTCCTCCATTTCCTCCACTTCCTCCATTTCCTCCACTTGGTCCAATTAGTCCACTTCGACAACTTCGTCCACTTCGTCCAATTTGTCTAATTCGTCAACTTCGTCCACTTCGCCCACTCCCTCCACTTCCTCGAGTTCCATCACTTCGTTCACTTCGTCAACTTCGTCCACTTCATCGACTTCCTCCACTTCGTCAACTTCGTCCACTTCGGCCACTTCTTCCACTTCGTCCACTTCCTCCATTTCCTCCACTTCTTCAACATCGTCCACATTGTCCACTTGCTCCACTTCGTCCAATTCCTCCATTTCCTCCACTTCGTCCACTTCTCCACTTCCTCCACTTCATCCAATTCGTCCACTTCCTCCACTTCGTCCACCTCTTCCGCATCCTCCACTTCCTCCACTTCTTCCACTTCATCCACTTTGTCCACTTGCTTTGCTTCGTCCACTTTGTCCACCTAATCCACATCCTCCACTTCTTCCACTTCCATCACTTCCTCCACTTCGTCAACATCGTCCACTTCTCCACTTTGTCAACTTGATCCACTTCCTCCACTTCCTCCACTTCCTCCACTTCGTCCACCTCTTCCACATCGTCCACGTCGTCCACTATTTCCACTTCCTCCACTTTGTCCACTTGCTCTACTTCGTCGACTTAATTCACTTCCTCCACTTCGTCAACTTCTTCCACTTCCTCCACTTTGTCCACTACCTTCATTTCCTCCCCTTCATCAACTTTGTCCACTTCCTCCACTTTGTCAACTTGATCCACTTCGTCCACTTCCTCCACTTCGTGCACTTCCTCCACTTCCTCCATTTCTTCCACTTCGTCACTTCGTCCACTTCTTCCACATCCTCCACTTCGTCAACTTCTTCCACTTCCTCAACTTTTTCCACTTCCTCCACTTCCTCCACTTCCTCCACTTCCTCCACTTCGTGCACTTCCTCCATTTCCTCCACTTCATCCACTTCCTCCACTTCCTCCACTTCTTCCACTTCGTCTACTTCTTCCACTTCGTCCACTTCTTCAACCTTGTCAACTTCGTCCACTTTCTCCTGTTCCTCCACTTCCTGTACTTCATCCACTCCGTCCACTTCCTCCACTTCCTCCACTTCCTCGACGTCGTCAACGTCCTCAACTTCGTCCACTTCCTCCGCTTCGTCCACTTCCTCCACTTCCTCCACTTCGGCCACTTCGTCAACTTCGTCCACTTCTTCCACTTCCTCCACTTCCTCCATTTCCTCCAGTTCGTCCACTTCGTCCACTTCGTCCACTTCGTCCACTTCGTCCACTTCGTCCACTTCGTCCACTTCGTCCACTTCGTCCACTTCGTCCACTTCGTCCACTTCGTCCACTTCGTCCACTTCGTCCACTTCGTCAACTTCGTCCACTTCCTCCACACCCTCCACTTCCTCCACTTCCTCTACTTCGTCCACCTCGTCCAGTTCCATCACTTCGTCCACTTCGTTCACCTAGTCAACTTCGTCAACTTCGTCCACTTCCTCCACTTCGTCAACTTCGTCCACTTCTTCCACTCCGTCTACATCCTCCACTTCGTCCACTTTTTCCACTTCGTCCACTTCGTGCACTTCCTCCAATTCGTCCACTTTGTGTACTTCGTCCACTTCGTCCAATTCGTCAACTTCGTCCACTTCCTCCACTCCCTCCACTTCCACCAGTTCGTCCACTTCCTCCAATTCGTCCACTTCGTCAAGTTCCTCCATTTCCTGCACTTCGTCAACTTCGTCCACCTCGGCCCCTTCATCTACTTCCTCTACCTCGTCCACCTCCTCCAGTTCGTCCTCTTCCTCCACTTTGTCCACTTCCTCCACTTCGTGCACTTCCTTCACTTCGTCCAGTTCCTCCACTTCCTCCATTTCGTCCACTTCCTCCACTTCGTCCACTTCGTCTACTTCGTCCACTTCGCCTACTTCGTCCACTTCGTCTACGTCGTCCACTTTGTCAACTTCGTCCACTTCGTCCACTCCCTCCACTTCGTCCATTTTCTCCAATTCCTCCACTTCGTCAACTTCGTCCACTTCGTCCACTTCCTCCAATTGCTCCACTTCCTCCACTTTCTCCACTTCCTCCACTTCCTCCACATCTTCAACTTTGTCAACTTCGTCCACTTCCTGCACTTCCTCCACTTCCTCCACTTCCTCCACTTCCTCCACTTCGTCCCCTTCCTCCACTTCCTCCACTTCGTCAACTTCATCCACTTCCTCCACTTCCTACACTTCCCCCACTTCGTCCACTTCCTCCACTTCCTCCACTTCCTCCACTTCCTCCACTTCCTCCATTTCCTCCATTTCCTCCACTTCGTCCACTTCCTCCGCTTCGTCCACCTTGTTAACTTCGTCCTCCTCTTCCACATCCTCCACCTCGTCAACTTCCTCCACTTTGTCCACTTGCTCTACTTCGTCCACTTCCTCCACCTCTTCCACTTCCTCCACTTCGTCCACTTCTTCCATTTGCTCCACTTTGTCCACTTCCTTCACTTTCTCCACTTCGTCAACATCGTCCACTTCATCCACTTCCTCCTATCCTCCACTTCGTCCACTTCCTCCACTTCGTGCACTTCCTCCACTTCCTCCACTTCCTCCCCTTCCTCCACTTCATCCACTTCGTCCAATTCGTCTACTTCCTGCATTTCTTCCACTTCGTCCACTTCTTCAACTTCTCAACTTCGTCCACTTCCTCCACTTCGTCAACTTCTCAACTTCCTCCACTTTCTCCACTTCCTCCATTTCCTCCTCTTCGTCCACTTCGTTAACTTCCTCCACTTCCTCCACTTCATCCACTTCGTCCACTTCGTCATATTCGTCAACTTCGTCCACTTCCTCCACTCCCTCAACTTCCTCCACTTCGTTCACTTCCTCCACTTTGTCCACTTCCTCCACTTTGTCCACTTCGTCCACTTTGTTCACATAGTCCACTTCGTCCAGTTCGTCAACTTCGTCCATTTCCTCCACTTCCTCAACGTCGTCAACTTACTCCACTTCCTCCACTCCCTCCACTTCTTCCACTTCGTCAACTTCGTCCACTTCGTCCAAATCGTCAACTTCGTTTACTTCCTCCACTCCCTCCACTTCCTCCACTTCCTCCACTTTGGCAACTTCGTCCACTTCGTCCACTTCGTCCACTTCGTCCACTTGTCCACTTCCTTCACTTCGTTCACTTCGTCGACTTCGTGCACTTCGTCCAATTCGTCCACTTCGTGCACTTCCTCAACTTCCTCCACTTCCTCCACTTCCTACATTTTGTCCACTTCGTTAACTTCCTCCACTTCATCCACTTCGTCCACTTCGTCATATTCGTCAACTTCGTCCACTTCCTCCACTCCCTCAACTTCCTCCACTTCGTTCACTTCCTCCACTTTGTCCACTTCCTCCACTTTGTCCACTTCGTCCACTTTGTTCACATAGTCCACTTCGTCCAGTTCGTAAACTTCGTCCATTTCCTCCACTTCCTCCACTTCGTCAACTTACTCCACTTCCTCCACTCCCTCCACTTCTTCCACTTCGTCAACTTCGTCCACTTCGTCCAAATCGTCAACTTCGTTTACTTCCTCCACTCCCTCCACTTCCTCCACTTCCTCCACTTCGGCAACTTCGTTCACTTCGTCCACTTCGTCCACTTGTCCACTTCCTTCACTTCGTTCACTTCGTCGACTTCGTGCACTTCGTCTAATTCGTCCACTTCGTGCACTTCCTCAACTTCCTCCACTTCCTCCACTTCCTACATTTCGTCCACTTCCTCCACTTCCTCCAATTCCTCCACTTACTCCACCTCCTCCACTTCCTCCACTTACTCCACTTCCTCTACTTCATCAACTTCGTCCACTTAGTCAACTTCGTGCACTTCGTCAACTTCGTCCACTTCGTCAAATTCGTTCACTTCCTCCACTTCGTCCACTTCCTGAACTTCGTGCACTTCCTCCACTTCCTCCACTTTGTCAACTTTGTTCACTTCCTCCACTTCCTCCACTTCGTCCACTTCATCCACTTCGTCCAGTTCGTCCACTTCCTCCACTTCGTCCACTTCGTCCACTTCGTCCACTTCGTCCACTTCGTCCACTTCGTCAACTTCGTCCAGTTGTCCACTTCGTCCACTTCCTCCACTTCCTCCATTTCCTCCACTTCTTCAACTAAGTCCACATTGTCCACTTGGTCCACTTCGTCCACTTCCTCCATTTCCTCCACTTCGTCCACTTCCTCCACTTCCTCCACTTTGTCCAATTCGTGAACTTCGTCCACTTCCTCCACTCGCTCAACTTCCTCCACTTCGTCCACTTCGTTCACATAGTCCACTTCGTCCACTTCGTCCATTTCCTCCACTTCCTCCACTTCGTCAACTTACTCCACTTCCTCCACTCCCTCCACTTCGTGAACTTCGTCCACTTCGTCCAATTCGTCAACTTCGTCCACTTCCTCCATTCCCCCAACTTCCTCCACTTCCTCCACTTCCTCCACTTCCATCACTTCGTCCACTTCGTTCACTTAGTCAACTTCGTCCACTTCGTCAACTTCGTCCACTTCGCCCACTTCCTCCACTTCGTCCACTTCCTCCACTTCCTCCACTTCGTCCAATTCGTCAACTTCGTCCACTTCCTCCACTCCCTCAAGTTCCTCCACTTCGTCCACTTCGTTCACATAGTCCACTTCGTCCATTTCCTCCACTTCCTCCACTTCGTCAACTTACTCCACTTCCTCCACTCCCTCCACTTCGTGAACTTCGTCCACTTCGTCCAATTCGTCAACTTCGTCCACTTCCTCCACTCCCCCAACTTCCTCCACTTCCTCCACTTCCTCCACTTCCATCACTTCGTCCACTTCGTTCACTTAGTCAACTTCGTCCACTTCGTCAACTTCGTCCAGTTCGCCCACTTCCTCCACTTCCTCCACTTCGTTCACTTCGACCACTTCCTCCACTTCCTCCACTTCCTCTACTTCCTCCACTTCCTCCACTTTGTCCACTTCCTCCACTTCGTGCACTTCCTCCAATTTGTCCACTTCGTGCACTTGCTCCATTTCCTCCACTTCCTCCACTTCCTGCATTTCGTCCACTTCGTCCACTTCCTCCCTTTCCTCCCATTCCTCCCCTTACTCCACTTCCTCCACTTCTTCCACTTACTCCACTTCCTCCACTTCATCAAGTTCGTCCACTTAGTCAACTTCATCCACTTCGTGAACTTCGTCCACTTCGTGAACTTCGTCCACTTCCTCCACTTCGTCCACTTCCTCAACTTCTTGCACTTCCTCCACTTCCTCCACTTCCTCCATTTCGTCCACTTCGTCCACTTCGTCCATTTCCTCCAATTCGTCCACTTCGTCCACTTCCTCCACTTCGCCAACTTCGTCCACTTCCTTCACTTCCTCCACTTCCTCCACTTCCTCCATTTCCTCCACTTCTTCAACTTCGTCCACTTGGTCCACTTCGTCCACTTCCTCCATTTCCTCCACTTCGTCCTCTTCCTCCACTTCGTCCACTTCTTTAACTTCGTCCACTTTCTCCACTTCGTCTAATTCGGCAACTTCGTCCACTTCCTCCACTCCCTCCTCTTCCTCCACTTCGTTCAAATAGTCCACTTCGTCCACTTCGTCAACTTACTTCCTCCACTTCGTCCACTTCAGCCACTTCGTCTACTTCCTCCACTTCGTCCACTTCCTCCATTCCCTCAACTTCCTCCACTTCCTCCACTTCCTCCACTTCCTCCACTTCGTTTACATAGTCCACTTCGTCAACTTCGTCCATTTCCTGCACTTCCTCCACTTCGTCAACTTCCTCCACTTCCTCCACTCCCTCCACTGCCTCCACTTCATCCACTTCGTCAACTTCATCCACTTCGTCCCATTCGTCAACATCGTCCACTTCCTCCACTTCCTCCACTTCCTCCAGCTCCTCCACTTCCTCCACTTCCAGCACTTCGTCCACTTCGTCAACTCCGTCCACTTCGTCAACTTCGTCAACTTCGTCCACTTCGTCAACGTCCTCCACTTCCTCCATTTCCTCCACTTCTTTAACTTCGTCCACTTTGCCCACTTGGACCACTTCTTCCACTTCCTCCATTTCCTCCACTTGGTCCACTTCGTTCACTTCGTCCACTTCGTCCACTTCGTCAACTTCCTCCACTTCCTCCACTTCTTCTAATTCGTCAACTCCGTCCACTTCCTCCACTCCCTCCACTTCCTCCACTTCCTCCACTTCATTCAATTAGTCCACTTCGTCCATTTTGTCCACTTGCTCCACTGCGTCCACTTCGTGCACTTCCTCCAATTCGCCCACTGCGTGCACTTCCTCCACTTCCTCCACTTCCTGCATTTCGTCCACTTCGTCCACTTCCTCAAATTCCTCTACTTCCTCCACTTCGTCCACTTCCTCCACTTACTCCACTTCCGCCACTTCCTCCACTTACTCCACTTCCTCCACTTCGTCAACTTCGTCCCCTTCGTCAACTTCGTCCACTTCGTCAACTTCGTCCACTTCGTCAGCTTCGTCCACTTCCTCCACTTCGTCAACTTCTTGAACTTCGTGCACTTCCTCCACTTCCCCCACTTCCTCCATTTTGTCCACTTCTTCCACTTCGTCAACTTTGTCCACTTCGTCCACTTCATCCACTTCGTCCATTTCGTCCACTTCCTCCACTTCGTCCACTTCGTCCACTTCGTCCACTTCCTCCACTTCGTCAACTTCGTCCACTTCCACCACATCCTCCACTTCCTCCATTTCCTCCACTTCTTCAACTTCGTCCACTTGGACCACTTCGCCCACTTCCTCCACTTCGTCAACTTCGTCCACTTCCACCACATCCTCCACTTCCTCCATTTCCTCCACTTCTTCAACTTCGTCCACTTGGACCACTTCGTCCACTTCCTCCATTTCCTCCACTTCGTCTACTTGGTCCACTTCGTCCACTTCGTCAACTTCGTCCACTTCCTCCACTTCGTCTAATTCGTCAACTTCGTCCACTTCGTCAGCTTCGTCCCCTTCCTCCACTTCGTCAACTTCGTCCACTTCGGCCACTTCGTCCACCTCCTCCACTTCGTCAACTTCGACAACTTCGGCCACATCGTCCACTTCGTCCACTTCTTCCACTTCGTCCACTTCCTCCACTTCGTCCACTTCCTCCACTTCGTTCACTTCGTCCACTTCGTGCAGTTCCTCCAATTCGTCCACTTCGGGCACTTCCTCCACTTCCTTCACTTCCTCCACTTCCTCCATTTCGTCCACTTTGTCCACTTCATCCACTTCCTCCAATTCCTCCACTTCGTCCACTTCCTCCACTTACTCCACTTCCTGAACTTCCTGCACTTACTCCACTTCCTCGACTTCGTGAACTTCGTCCACCTTGTCAACTTCGTCCACCTCTTCCACATCCTCTACTTCGTCCACTTCTTCCACTTCCTCGACTTCGTCCACTTCTTCCACTTCCACCCATTTGTCCACTTCCTTCAATTCGTCAACTTCGTCCACTTCGTCAACTTCGTCCACTTCGACCAGTTCCTCCTATCCTCCACGTCCTCTACTTTGTCAACTTCATCCACCTCCTCCACTTCCTCCACTTCATGCACTTCCTCCACTTCGTCCACTTCCTCCACTTCTTCCACTTCTTCAACTTCATCAACTTCGTCCACTTGAACCACTTCCTCTACTTCATCCACTTCCTCCATTTCCTCCACTTCGTCAACTTCCTCAACTTCCTCCACTTCCTCCACTTCCTCCATTTCCCCCACTTTGTCCAATTCGTCCACGTCGTCCACTTCGTCAACTTCCTCCACTTCCTCCACTTCGTCCAATTCGTCAACTTCCTCCACTTCCTCCACTTCGTCCACTTCTTCCACGTCGTCCACTTGCTCCACTTCGTCCACTTCGTTCACATAGTCCACTTCGTCCACTTCGTCAACTTCGTCCACTTCCTCCACTTCCTCCACTTCCTCCACTTTGTCAACTTCGTCCACTTCGACCACTTTGTCTATTTCCTCCACTTCGTCCACTTCGTCCACTTTGTCCATTTCCTCCACTTCCTCCACTTCTTGCACTTCCTCCTCTTCCTCTACTTCCTCCAATCCTCCATTTCTTCCACTTCATGCACTTCGTCCACTTCCTCCACTTCGTCCACTTCTTCCACTTCGTCCACTTCCTCCACATCCTCCACTTCCTCCACTTCCTCCTCTTCGTCCACTTCCTCCACTTACCCCACTTACTCCACTTCCTCCACTTCCTCCACTTACTCCACTTCCTCCACTTCCTCCACTTCGTCAACTTCGTCCACTTCATCAACTTCGTCCACTTCCTCCACATCCTCCACATCCTCCACTTCTTCCACTTCCTGTACTTCGTCAACTTCGTCCACTTCCTCCACTTCGTCAACTTCGTCCACTTCCTCCACTTCGTCAACTTCGTCCACTTCGTCCACTTCTTCCACTTCGTCCACATCTTCCACTTCGTCAACTTCATCAACTTCGTGCACTTCCTCCACTTCTTCTACTTCCTATACTTCATCCTCTTCCTCCACTTCCTCCACTTCCTCAACTCCCTCCACTTCGTCATCTTACTCCACTTCCTCCACTTCGTCAACTTCGTCCACATCGTCCCCTTCCTCCACTTCCCCCACTTCCTCCATTACGTCCACTTCCTCCACTTCTTCAACTTCTTCAACTTCGTCAACTTCGTCAACTTCGTCCACTTCGTCCACTTCCTCCACCTCCTCCATTTCGTCCACTTCCTCCATTTCCTCCACTTCACCCACTTAGTCCACTTCGTCCACTTCGTCAACTCAGTCCACTTCGTCCACTTTCTCCACTTCGTCAAGTTGGTCCACTTCGTCCACTTCGACCACTTCGTCCACTTCGTCCACTTCGTACACTTCCTGCACTTCGTCCACCTCTTCCACGTCGTCCACTTCTTCAACTTCATCAACTTCGTCCACTACGTCAACTTCGCCCACTTTCTCCACTTCTTCCACTTCCTCCACTTCGTCCAGTTTCCCTACTTTGTCAACTTCGTCCACTTCCTCCACTTCGTAAACTTCGTCCACTTCGACCACTTTCTCCACTTCGTCCACTTCCTCCACTTCCTCCACTTCCTCCACTTCGTCAACTTCGTCTACTTGGTCCACTTCCTCCACTTCGTCGACTTCGTCGACTTCGTCCACTTCCTTTACTTCGCCCACTTTGTCAACTTCGTCCACTTCGTCCACTTCCTCCACTTCCTCCACTTCTTCAATTTCGTCAACTTCGTCCAATTCGTCAACTTCTTCCACTTCCTCGACTTCTTCCACTTCCTCCACTTCGTGCACATCCTCCACTTCCTCCACTTCCTCCACTTTGTGAACTTCGTCCACTTTGTCCACGTCCTCCACTGCCTCCAATTCCTCCACTTCCTCCACTTCGTCAACTAACGTCTACTTCCTCCACTTCGTCCACTTCTTCCACTTCTTCAACTTCGTCCACTTCGTCAACTTCGTGTACTTCCTGCACTTCCTCCACTTCCTCCACTTCCTCCACTTCCTCCACTTCCTCCACTTCGTCTACATCCTCCACTTCCTCCACTTCCTCCACTTCGTCAACTTCGTCCACTTCTTCCACTTCGTCAATTTCGTCCACTTCGTCCACTTGGACCACTTCCCCCACTCCCTCCACTTCGTGCACTTCCCCCACTTCCTCCATTTCGTCCACTTGGTCCACTTCCTCCACTCTTCCACTTGGTCCACTTCTTCAACTTCGTCCACTTCCTCCACTTCCTCCATTTCCTCCACTCCCTCCACTTAGTCAACTTCCTCCACTTCCTCCACTTCCTCTACTTCCTCCACTTCGTCCACTTCCTCCACTTTGTCAACTTCATCCAATTCGTCCAATTCGTCAATTTCGTCCACTTCGTCCACTTCCTCCACTTCCTCCACTTCTTCCACTTCTTCCACTTCGTCAACTTCGTCAACTTCGTCCAGTTCCTCCACTTCGTAAAGTTTGTCGACTTCCTCCACTCTGTCAACTTCGTCCACTTCGTCAACTTCGTCAACTTTCTCCACTTCGTCAAGTTGGTTCACTTCCTCCTCTTCGTCAACTTTGTCCATTTCCTCCACATGGACCAATTCGTCCACTTCCTCCACTTCGTCCACTTCGTCCACTTCGTCCACTTCTTCCAGTTCGTCCACTTCGTCCTCTTCTTCCACTTCTTCAACTTTGTCAACTTCGTCAACTTCGTCAACTTCGTCAACTTGGCCCACTTCGTCAACTTCGTCCACTTCCTCCACTTCGTCCACTTCCTCCACTTCCTCCACTTCCTCCACTTCGTCAACTTCCTCCACTTCCTCCAATTCGTCAAGTTTGTCCACTTCCTCCACTTCCTCCACTTCCTCCACTTCCTCCACTTCTTCCACTTCGTCCACTTCTTCAACTTCGTCAAATTCATGCACTTCCTCCACTTCCTCCACTTCCTGCACTTCATCCACTTCCTCTACTTCCTTCACTTCCTCCACTTCCTCCACTTCGTGCACTTCCTCCACTTCCTCCACTTCCTCCACTTCCATCACTTCCTCCTCTTCTTCCACTTGGTCCACTTGGTCCACTTCGTCAACTTCGTCCAATTCGTCAACTTCCTCCACTTCCTCAATTTCTTCCACTTCCTCCACTTCGTGCACTTCCTCCACTTTCCCCACTTCCTCCACTTTCCCCACTTCCTCCACTTCCTCCATTTCCTCCACTTCGTCCACATCCTCCACTTCCCCCACTTCGTCAATTTCGTCCACTTCCTCAACTTCGTCAACTTCGTCCACTTCCTCCACTTCCTCCACTTCCTCCACTTCCTCCACTTCCTCCACTTCGTCCATTTCGTCCACTTTGACCACTTCCCTCACTTCCTCCACATCCCCCACTTCCTCAACTTCCTCCACCTCCTGCACTTCCTCCACTCTTCCACTTCGTCCACTTCTTCAACTTCGTCAACTTCGTCCACTTCGTCAACTTCATCAACTTCCTCCACTTCCTCAACTTCCTCAACCTCCTCCACTTCCTCAACTTCCTCAACTTCGTCCACTTCCTCCACTTCGTCCACTTCTTCCACTTCGTCCATTTCGTCCACTTCGACCACTTCCCCCCCTTCCTCCACTTCGTCCACTTCCTCAACTTCCTCCACTTCCTCCACTTCCTCCACTCTTCCACTTCGTCCACTTCTTCAACTTCGTCCACCTCATCCATTTCCTCCACTTCCTCCACTTCGTCCCCTTCGTCCACTTCTTCCACTTCCTCCACTTCCTCCACTTCCTCCACTTTCTCCACTACTCCACTTCCTCCACTTCCTCTACTTCCTCTACTTCCTCCACTTCCTCCACTTCCTCCACTTCCTCCACTTTGTCAACTTCATCCACTTCGTCCAATTCGTCAACTTCGTCCACTTCCTTCACTTCCTCCACTTCCTCCACTTCCTCCTCTTCTTCAACTTCTTCCACTTCGTCAAGTTCGTCCACTTCGTCCGCTTCCTCCACTTCGTCCACTTCCTCCACTTCGTCCACTTCCTCCACTTCGTCAACTTCGTCCTCTTCCTCCACTTCGTCAAGATTGTCCACTTCCTCCACTTCCTCCACTTCCTCCACTTCCCCCACTTCCTCCACTTCCTACACATCGTCAACTTCGGCCTCTTCCTCCACTTTCTCCACTTCGTCAAGTTTGTCCACTTCCTCCACTTCCTCCACTTCGTCAACTTTGTCCACTTCTTCCACTTCGTCAATTTCCTCCACTTCTTCATCTTCGACCACTTCGTCCACTTCTTCCACTTCTTCAACTTCCTCCACTTCCTCCACTTCCTCCACTGAGTCCACTTCGTCCACTTCGTCAACTTCGTCCCCTTCGTCAACTTTCGTCCACTTCTTCCACTTCTTCAACTTCGTTGACTTCGTCAACTTCCTCCACTTCCTCCACTTCCTTCACTTCCTCCACTTCCCCCACTTCGTCAACTTCGTTCACTACCTCCACTTCGTTAACGTCGTCCACTTCCTCCACTTCCCCCACTTCCTCTACTTCCTCAACCTCGTCCACTTGGTCCACTTCCTCCACTTCCTCCACTTCCTCCACTTCGTCCACTTCGTCAACTTCGTCCACTTCGTCCACTTCTTCCACTTCGTCCACTTCTTCAACTTCGTCAACTTCGTCCATTTCGTCAACTTCCTCGACTTCGTCGACATCTTTCACTTCCTCCACTTCCTCCACTTCGTGCACTTCCTCCACTTCCTCCATTTCCGACACTTCCTCCACTTCGTGAAGTTCGTCCACTTTGTCCACTTCCTCCACTGCCTCCACTTCCTCCACTTCCTCCACTTCCTCCAATTCCTCCATTTCGTCCACTTCCTCCACTTTGTAAACTTCATCCACTTCCTCCACTTCGACCACTTCCAACACTTCCTCCACTTCTTCCACTTCCTCAACTTTCTCCACTTCTCCACTTCCTCAACTCCTCCACTTCCTCCACTTCTTCAACTTCGTCAACTTCGTACACTTCATCCACTTCGTCCCTCCACTTCTTCCACTTCGTCCCTCCACTTCGTCAACTTCGTCCAATTCGTCAACTTCTTCCACTTTCTCCACTTCGTGCACTTCCTCCACTTCCTCCACTTCGTGAACTTCGTCCACTTTGTCCACTTCCTCCACTTCCTCCACTGCCTCCACTTCCTCCACTTCCTCCACTTCGACCTCTTCGTCCACTTTCTCCACTTCGTGCACTTCCTCCACTTCCTCCATTTCCTCCACTTCCTCCACGTCGTGAACTTCGTCCACTTCGTCAATTTCGTCCAATTCGTCAACTTCCTCCACTTCTTCCACTTCCTCCACTTTCTCCACTTCGTGCACTTCCTCCACTTCCTCCACTTCCTCCATTTCCTCCACTTCCTCCACTTCCTCCATTTCCTCCACTTCCTCCACTTGGTGAGCTTCGTCCACTTTGTCCACTTCCCCCACTTCATCCACTTTGCCCACTTCCACTTCGCCAACTTCGTCCAATTCGTCAACTTCCTCCACTTCCTCCACTTCTTCCACTTCCTCCACTTTCTCCACTTCGTGCACTTCCTCCACTTCCTCCATTTCCTCCACGTCCTCCACTTCGTGGACTTCGTCCACTTTGTCCACTTCCTCCACTGCCTCCACTTCCTCCACTTCCTCCCCTTCCTCCACTTCGTCAACTTCCTCCACTTCCTCCACTTCGACCTCTTCGTCCACTTCATCCACTTCGTCCACTTCTTCAACTTCGTCAACTTCGTCCACTTCGTCAACTTCATCAACTTCCTCCACTCCCTCAACTTCCTCAACCTCCTCCACCTCCTCCACTTCGTCCACTTCCTCCACTTCGTCCCCTTCTTCCACTTCGTCCATTGCGTCCACTTTGACCACTTCCCTCACTTCCTCTACATCCCCCACTTCCTCAACTTCCTCCACTTCCTGCACTTCCTCCACTCTTCCACTTCGTCCACTTCTTAAACTTCGTCAACTTCGTCCACTTCGTCAACTTCATCAACTTCCTCCACTTCCTCAACTTCCTCAACCTCCTCCACTTCCTCAACTTCCTCAACTTCGTCCACTTCCTCCACTTCGTCCACTTCTTCCACTTCGTCCATTTCGTCCACTTCGACCACTTCCCCCCCTTCCTCCACTTCCTCAACTTCCTCCACTTCCTCCACTTCCTCCAATCTTCCACTTCGTCCACTTCATCAACTTCGTCCACCTCATCCCTTTCCTCTACTTCCTCCACTTCGTCCCCTTCGTCCACTTCTTCCACTTCGTCCACTTCCTCCACTTACTCCACTTCCTCTACTTCCTCTACTTCCTCCACTTCCTCCACTTTGTCAACTTCGTCCAATTCGTCAACTTCGTCCATTTCCTCCACTTCCTCCACTTCCTCCACTTCTTCCACTTCGTCCACTTCGTCCTCTTCGTCCACTTCGTCCACTTCCTCTACTTCGTCAACTTCCCCCACCTCGTCAACTTCGTCCACTTCCTCCAATTCGTCCACTTCGTCCTCTTCCTCCACTTCCTCCACTTCGTCAAGTTTGTCCACTTCCTCCACTTCCTCCACTTCCCCCACTTCCTCCACTTCCTACACATCTACAACTTCGTCCTCTTCCTCCACTTCTTCCACTTCGTCAAGTTTGTCCACTTCCTCCACTTCCTCCACTTCCTCCACTTCGTCCACTTCGTCAACTTTGTCCAATTCGTCAACTTCCTCCACTTCCTCCACTTCTTCCACTTCCTCCACTTTCTCCACTTCATGCACTTCCTCCACTTCCTCCATTTCCTCCACTTCCTCCACTTCGTGAACTTCGTCCACTCTGTCCACTTCCTGTACTTCATCCACTTCGCCCACTTCCACTTCATCCACTTCGTCCACTTCGTCAACTTCGTCCAATTCGTCAACTTCCTCCACTTCCTCCACTTCTTCCACTTCCTCCATTTTCTTCACTTCGTGCACTTCCTCCACTTCCTCCACTTTGTCCACTTCCTCCACTTCCTACACTTCCTCCACTTCCTCCACTTCCTCCACTTCCTCCACTTCCTCCACTTCCTCCACTTCCTCCACTTCGTCAACTTCCTCCACTTCCTCCACTTCGACCTCTTCGTCCACCTCGTCCACTTCTTCCACTTCTTCAACTTCGTCAACTTCGTCCATTTCGTCAACTTCATCAACTTCCTCCACTTCCTCAACTTCCTCAACCTCCTCCACTTCCTCCACTTCCTCCACTTCCTCCACTTCGTCAACTTCGTCCACTTCCTACACTGCCTCAACTTCCTCCACTTCCTCCACTTCCTCCACTTCATCCACTTCCTCCACTTCCTCCACTTCGTCAACTTCCTCCACTTCCTCCACTTCGACCTCTTCGTCCACTTGGTCCACTTCTTCCACTTCTTCTACTTCGTCAACTTCATCCACTTCCTCCACTTCCTCTACTTCCTCAACCTCCTTCACTTCCTCCACTTCCTCCACTTCGTCAACTTTGTCCACTTCTTCCACTTCGTCAATTTCGTCCACTTCGACCACTTCCCCCATTTCCTCCACTTCCTCCACTTCCTCCACTTCCTCCACCCTTCCACTTCCTCCTCTTCGTCAACTTCGTCCTCTTCCTCCACTTCCTCCACTTCGTCATGTTTGTCCACTTCCTCCACTTCCTCCACTTCCCCCACTTCGTCAACTTCGTCCACTTCCTCCACTTCGTCAACTTCGTCCTCTTCCTCCACTTCCTCCACTGCCTCAACTTCCTCCACTTCCTCCACGTCCTCCACTTCCTCCACTTCGTCAACTTCCTCAACTTCGTCAACTTCCTCCACTTCCTCCACTTCGACCTCTTCGTCCACTTCGTCCACTTCGTCAACTTCCTCCACTTCGTCAACTTCGTCCTCTTCCTCCACTTCCTCCACTTCGTCAAGATTGTCCACTTCCTCCACTTCCTCCACTTCCACCATTTCCTCCACTTCCCCCACTTCGTCAACTTCCTCCACTTCCTCCACTTCGTCAACTTCGGCCTCTTCCTCCACTTTCTCCACTTCGTCAAGTTTGTCCACTTCCTCCACTTCCTCCACTTCATCAACTTTGTCCACTTCTTCCACTTTGTCAATTTCCTCCACTTCTTCGTCTTCGACCACTTCGTCCACTTCTTCCACTTCTTCAACTTCCGCCACTTCCTACACTTCCTCCACTTAGTCCACTTCGTCCACTTCGTCAACTTCGTCCACTTTCCCCACTTCGTCCCCTTCGTCAACTTTCGTCCACTTCTTCCACTTCTTCAACTTCGTTGACTTCGTCAACTTCCACCACTTCCTCCACTTCCTTCACTTCCTCCACTTCCCCCACTTCGTCAACTTCGTTGACTACCTCCACTTCGTTAACGTCGTCCACTTCCTCCACTTCCCCCACTTCCTCTACTTCGTCAACCTCGTCCACTTGGTCCACTTCCTCCACTTCCTCCACTTCGTCCACTTCGTCAACTTCGTCCACTTCTTCCACTTCGTCCACTTCTTCAACTTCGTCAACTTCGTCCATTTCGTCAACTTCCTCCACTTCGTCGACATCTTTCACTTCCTCCACTTCCTGCACTTCCTCCATTTCCGACACTTCCTCCACTTCGTGAAGTTCGTCCACTTTGTCCACTTCCTCCACTGCCTCCACTTCCTCCACTTCCTCCACTTCCTCCAATTCCTCCATTTCGTCCACTTCCTCCACTTTGTAAACTTCATCCACTTCCTCCACTTCGACCACTTCCCCCACTTCCTCCACTTCCTCCACTTCCTCGACTTTCTCCACTTCTCCACTTCCTCAACTCTTCCACTTCCTCCACTTCTTCAACTTCGTCAACTTCGTACACTTCACCCACTTCGTCCCTCCACTTCTTCCACTTCGTCCCTCCACTTCGTCAACTTCGTCCAATTCGTCAACTTGTTCCGCTTCCTCAACTTTCTCCACTTCGTGCACTTCCTCCACTTCGTGCACTTCCTCCACTTTGTCCACTTCCTCCACTGCCTCCACTTCCTCCACTTCCTCCACTTCGACCTCTTCGTCCACTTTCTCCACTTCGTGCACTTCCTCCACTTCCTCCACTTCCTCCATTTCCTCCACTTCCTCCACGTCGTGAACTTCGTCCACTTCGTCAACTTCGTCAACTTCGTCAAATTCGTCAACTTCCTCCACGTCCTCCACTTCTTCCACTTCCTCCACTTTCTCCACTTCGTGCACTTCCTCCACTTCCTCCACTTCCTCAATTTCCTCCACTTCCTCCACTTCGTGAACTTCGTCCACTTTGTCCACTTCCTCCACTTCATCCACTTTGCCCACTTCCACTTTCGTCCGCTTTGTCCACTTCCTCCACTGCCTCCACTTCCTCCACTTCGACCTCTTCGTCCACTTTCTCCACTTCGTGCACTTCCTCCACTTCCTCCACTTCCTCCATTTCCTCCACTTCCTCCACGTCGTGAACTTCGTCCACTTCGTCAACTTCGTCAACTTCGTCAAATTCGTCAACTTCCTCCACTTCGTCCACTTCTTCCACTTCCTCCACTGTCTCCACTACGTGCACTTCCTCTACTTCCTCCATTTCCTCCACGTCCTCCACTTCGTGGACTTCATCCACTGCCTCCACTTCGTGGACTTCGTCCACTTTGTCCACTTCCTCCACTGCCTCCACTTCCTCCACTTCCTCCCCTTCCTCCACTTCGTCAACTTCCTCCACTTCCTCCACTTCGACCTCTTCGTCCACTTCATCCACTTCTTCCACTTCCTCCACTTCGTCAACTTCCTCCACTTCCTCCACTGCCTCCACTTCCTCCACTTCCTCCACTTCGACCTCTTCTTCCACTTCTTCCACTTTTTCAACTTCGTCAACTTCCTCAACTTCCTCCACTCCCTCAACTTCCTCAACCGCCTCCACTTCGTCCCCTTCTTCCACTTCGTCCCCTTCTTCCACTTCGTCCATTTCGTCCACTTTGACCACTTCCCTCACTTCCTCCACATTCCCCACTTCCTCAACTTCCTCCACTTCCTGCACTTCCTCCACTATTCCACTTCGTCCACTTCTTCAACTTCGTCAACTTCGTCCACTTCGTCCACTTCGTCAACTTTATGAACTTCCTCCACTTCCTCAACCTCCTCCACTTCCTCAACTTCCTTAACTTCGTCCACTTCTTCCACTTCGTCCACTTCTTCCACTCCGTCCATTTCGTCCACTTCGACCACTTCCCCCCCTTCCTCCACTTCCTCCACTTCCTCAACTTCCTCCACTTCCTCCACTTCCTCCACTCTTCCACTTCGTCCACTTCTTCAACTTCGTCCACGTCATCCCTTTCCTCCACTTCCTCCGCTTCGTCCCCTTCGTCCACTTCTTCCACTTCGTCCACTTCCTCCACTTACTCCACTTCCTCTACTTCCTCTACATCCTCCACTTCCTCCACTTCCTCCACTTTGTCAACTTCGTCCAGTTCGTCAACTTCGTCCATTTCCTCCACTTCCTCCACGTCCTCCACTTCTTCCACTTCGTCAACTTCGTCCTCTTCGTCCAGTTCGTCCACTTCCTCCACTTCGTCAACTTCCCCCACTTCGTCAACTTCGTCTACTTCCTCCAATTCGTCAACTTCGTCCTCTTCCTCCACTTCGTGAACTTCGTCCACTTCGTCAACTTTGTCCAATTTGTCAACTTCCTCCAGTTCCTCCACTTCTTCCACTTCCTCCACTTTCTCCACTTCATGCACTTCCTCCACTTCCTCCACTTCCTCCATTTCCTCCACTTCCTCTACTTCATCCACTTCGCCCACTTCCACTTCATTCACTTCGTCCACTTCGTCAATTTCGTCCAATTCGTCAACTTCCTCCACTTCCTCCACTTCTTCCACTTCCTCCATTTTCTCCACTTCGTGCACTTCCTCCACTTCCTCCACTTCCTCCACTGCCTCCACTTCCTCCACTTCCTCCACTTCCTCCACTTCCTCCACTTCGTCAACTTCCTCCACTTCCTCCACTTCGACCTCTTCGTCCACCTCGTCCACTTCTTCCACTTCTTCAACTTCGTCAACTTCGTCCATTTCGTCAACTTCATCAACTTCCTCCACTTCCTCAACTTCCTCAACCTCCTCCACTTCCTCCACTTCCTCCACTTCCTCCACTTCGTCAACTTCGTCCACTTCCTACACTGCCTCAACTTCCTCCACTTCGTCCACTTCCTCCACTTCATCCACTTCCTCCACTTCCTCCAGTTCGTCAACTTCCTCCACTTCCTCCACTTCGACCTCTTCGTCCACTTCGTCCACCTCTTCCACTTCTTCTACTTCGTCAACTTCATCCACTTCCTCCACTTCCTCTACTTCCTCATCCTCCTTCACTTCCTCCACTTCCTCCACTTCGTCAACTTTGTCCACTTCTTCCACTTCGTCAATTTCGTCCAGTTCGACCACTTCCCCCATTTCCTCCACTTCCTCCACCCTTCCACTTCCTCCTCTTCGTCAACTTCGTCCTCTTCCTCCACTTCCTCCACTTCGTCAAGTTTGTCCACTTCCTCCACTTCCTCCACTTCCCCCACTTCGTCAACTTCGTCCACTTCCTCCACTTCGTCAACTTCGTCCTCTTCGTCCACTTCCTCCACTGCCTCAACTTCCTCCACTTCCTCCACTTCGTCAACTTCCTCAACTTCGTCAACTTCCTCCACTTCCTCCACTTCGACCTCTTCGTCCACTTCGTCCACTTCGTCAACTTCCTCCACTTCGTCAACTTCGTCCTCTTCCTCCACTTCCTCTACTTCGTCAAGATTGTCCACTTCCTCCACTTCCTCCACTTCCTCCATTTCCTCCACTTCCCCCACTTCGTCAACTTCGTCCACTTCCTCCACTTCGTCAACTTCGGCCTCTTCCTCCACTTTCTCCACTTCGTCAAGTTTGTCCACTTCCTCCACTTCGTCAACTTTGTCCACTTCTTCCACTTCGTCAATTTCCTCCTCTTCTTCATCTTCGACCACTTCGTCCACTTCTTCCACTTCTTCAACTTCCGCCACTTCCTACACTTCCTCCACTTAGTCCACTTCGTCCACTTCGTCAACTTCGTCCACTTTCCCCACTTCGTCCCCTTCGTCAACTTTCGTCCACTTCTTCCACTTCTTCAACTTCGTTGACTTCGTCAACTTCCACCACTTCCTCCACTTCCTTCACTTCCTCCACTTCCCCCACTTCGTCAACTTCGTTGACTACCTCCACTTCGTTAACGTCGTCCACTTCCTCCACTTCCCCCACTTCCTCCACTTCGTTAACGTCGTCCACTTCCTCCACTTCCCCCACTTCCTCTACTTCGTCAACCTCGTCCACTTGGTCCACTTCCTCCACTTCCTCCACTTCCTCCACTTCGTCCACTTCGTCAACTTCGTCCACTTCGTCCACTTCTTCCACTTCGTCCACTTCTTCAACTTCGTCAACTTCGTCCATTTCGTCAACTTCCTCCACTTCGTCGACATCTTTCACTTCCTCCACTTCCTCCACTTCGTGCACTTCCTCCACTTCCTCCATTTCCGACACTTCCTCCACTTCGTGAAGTTCGTCCACTTTGTCCACTTCCTCCACTGCCTCCATTTCCTCCACTTCCTCCACTTCCTCCAATTCCTCCATTTCGTCCACTTCCTCCACTTTGTAAACTTCATCCACTTCCTCCACTTCTTCAACTTCGTCAACTTCGTACACTTCATCCACTTCGTCCCTCCACTTCTTCCACTTCGTCCCTCCACTTCGTCAACTTCGTCCAATTCGTCAACTTGTTCCACTTCCTCCACTTTCTCCACTTCGTGCACTTCCTCCACTTCCTCCACTTCGTGAACTTCGTCCACTTTGTCCACTTCCTCCACTGCCTCCACTTCCTCCACTTCCTCCACTTCGACCTCTTCGTCCACATTCTCCACTTCGTGCACTTCCTCCACTTCCTCCACGTCGTGAACTTCGTCCACTTCGTCAACTTCGTCAAATTCGTCAACTTCCTCCACTTCCTCCACTTCTTCCACTTCCTCCACTTTCTCCACTTCGTGCACTTCCTCCACTTCCTCCACTTCCTCCATTTCCTCCACTTCCTCCACTTCGTGAACTTCGTCCACTTTGTCCACTTCCTCCACTTCATCCACTTTGCCCACTTCCACTTTCGTCCACTTTGTCCACTTCCTCCACTGCCTCCACTTCCTCCACTTCCTCCACTTCGACCTCTTCGTCCACTTTCTCCACTTCGTGCACTTCCTCCACTTCCTCCACTTCCTCCATTTCCTCCACTTCCTCCACGTCGTGAACTTCGTCCACTTCGTCAACTTCGTCAACTTCGTCAAATTCGTCAACTTCCTCCACTTCGTCCACTTCTTCCACTTCCTCCACTGTCTCCACTACGTGCACTTCCTCCACTTCCTCCATTTCCTCCACGTCCTCCACTTCGTGGACTTCATCCACTTCCTCCACTGCCTCCACTTCGTGGACTTCGTCCACTTTGTCCACTTC
>NC_142173.1:49860861-49951614 GCF_029865625.1 Vigna umbellata | reverse complement strand
AAGTACCACAAATCAATAAAAAAAAAGAGGCTAGTGAGACAATTAAAAATGAAAGAACCACATTAAGAAATTCATCATACTGAGTGCTAAATCAACATCATACATGAAAATATATTAGTAGCAAAACTCAGAGAAATGATGAAGAGTATTGTGGTATGCGAGAATGTGAGAATAAGATTAAGCATATTACAAGTTGGATTTAGTGCGAAATAGCGTTGTGTCAAACACTTTCAGAAAAAAGCGTGTTCTTGGTATAGATAGGTTGGACTGCAATATGGTTCCAATGTCGTAAATCAGTTTCTTCTTCACTTCTGAATTTATGCCTCCCATTGAAACTATCTCAGCATATGCAGCTGCTTCTTTGTTTCCCTCAAAACATATTGGCACTGACCCCTTCAATATCACCATCACAAACTGCACATGCATAGCCTTTCAATCAATATACATTTAAAAAATTTAACAGAATGTCTCTTAGATTAAAATATCAAATTACTTGAAATAATATTACTAAGTTATGTTCATTTTATAGTAGTATAAAAGTCAGACTTTTTATGTCTGTTATACCGATTTCTAAAGGAATATAAAAAGTGGAATATCTTTTATATTTCTGTTTATTTATTTATACGAAAATGGATATAAAAACTTATTTTTAATCAATATAAAATTGACATTTGAAACGTTTCGAATTTGGTGATAATTTTATTCTTAGAAAACACTTTAGGAAGTAAAAAACGAAAGATGAATTAACTTTAACTCTTAAACTATATAAGACAAAAACAAATTCAATCAAACTTTTGTATGTGACTCTAATTTAAATATCATATTGAAAATAAATATGAGTCTTTTTTATTTTTGGTATTTTAGATCTTTCTATAATTATTGGCATCTTCCATTGTTTGAAGTGGATTTTGTTATTGTTTTTCCTTAATTATTCCAAACATCTTTTATGAGAAAGAATGAGCAGATCCTACTTTTAAGATATCAAACTAATAATAGAAGGGGTACTATGGTGGTCCCAAAGAGATAATGGTGAGGTGTTGAATAACCATTTATAATAAAAGATGTGTGGTTACGCTGTTGCGAGTGCAATCACTACACAGCACAACACAACAAATTACAATTCCCCTACAACACTATCTTTTATTCCTTTTTCTATTTATCACTTTTTTCATTTTTATAAAAGTATTTAGATTTACTTCTTATTATTGCTCAAAGTGCAGTTTCTCATCACACATTTATACACACCTCATACGACGATTTTATGTTAATGCAAATAACCTTGTAATAATTCCAGATGCATTTTTCACCACATGAATTTCAAGAAATTTTTTGTAGGATAAAAAGGAGAAAAGAGTGCAAGTATAATATTAGCTAAGGGAATCTCAACTAAATTTACTATATGTTTATGTAAATAGATTTATAATATCAATTAATAGTAAATTATTCCCTTTATCCTTATTTATAAGACTCTTCCAACCAATTCGCACCCTTTTAAACGAATAAGTTTAATTTGTTTAGTAGAAAAAATCAATTAATTAAGAATATAAAAAAGAATTGCATCATTCAATTATAAAAAGTTATAAAAAATTTAAAAATAAAAATATCATAACTACATAATATTATTGACGAGTCAAGATTCTTTACTGATTTTCTATATTATCTCTATTGAAATTAACATATACCAATTTAATTTTATGACAGACTAGAAAAATAACATTAAAAACTCAATAAAAAAATTCAAATTCATTATTGACAGATCTTTACTTCATATTATCCATCATTTAATATCCTATCTTCTCTTATTTAATTCCTTAAAGCTCATTCCTTGGGCTTTCATTATCTTAAGGATGACAATGTTTGCATTATGTAGTGGTGAATATCCTATTGCATTATTTTATATCCTAGTGATCTGATTCTGCAACAATATCGAAAAACACCAAAACATATTGCACTCTGCCCTACACTTTGAGAACCACCCAACTTGCCTGTCTTTTTCAACCAACTTTTTAATTTCCCATTTGGATTTCTTTATTTCATTTTCTAAAACAGTTTATGTTCATAAGATTTCCAAGTTTGACTCACCTTATTCCACTTGAAGCAGACACAATAATCACCAAACTTATATCAATCCAATTTTAATCTGTCACAGTTTTTCACCATCTCTCAACTTCAAACAAAATGGTGCAGATGGTACAGAAACACTGGAATTTGGTTTAATCATAGGATATCCAATTGCAAACCTTAAAACATAACTCTTATATTATAAAAGTGAGATTCTAAAATGGAAATCTATAGCTCATTAAGTTTTCCAACAACAACAGTTAGTTTTATAAATGTCTTACTGTTCTCTTCGAATAACAAATAAGTCAGTGAATTTAAATTGACCATTTTAATGCCAAATCGATGATATTTATTAGTAACAGTAGGTTAGTATCAATCAATAATCACTATGAAAATTTTTCCAAACTTGACCAAACTATGCAAGAGAAAGGGGCAGTTTCTCATATGCAGAACAATGAAACATATTCCACAAAAATCTGTCAAACATGTAGTTCAGATTCCTTATCCTATATGACAGATTGAGTTGTTGCAAGTATAAAGGTGAAAAGAACCGAGTTGCATCCAAATTAGAAAGATCTGAGAGTTACAATGATTTCTAAAAACACCACAAAAATCAAATTTTGAGCCAACCCAAAGGATTTTTCAAGCAGAATGAGAATTGTGAACAGATTAATTGGAAAAAAGGAGTGACTGAGAGAAAGGGAAAGTAGTGACACACTTCTCTGGTTTGCCGATGATTTTGGAGACTGCAGTGCTGGCTTGGGAAAAGATTGGATCGATGTTGATTCCATCTAAGTTAATGTTGGTGGAGATGTAAAGACAAGGCATATCTTATCCTATCTTTTGTGCCTGTGACTCTTCTTCTCTTTTCTTATTTGGATAGTTTCAACCAATTCAAGTTTCAGTTTACTGCAATCCGATCTTGTGTGTTCATGTATTTATAAGTACAATTAATTGAGTAGAATATTGACTTTCACTGTTTCCACTTGGCCTCGACAGTGACACATTAATAACACCATTTTCATAAAAGCATAAACAATTCATTTTCTGACACGGTTCATTTCTGGTCTAACTTTCTCAGTTCTGCCTAATAATAGCCAAAGATGATGGTAGATGAGATTAAATTACTGTCTCTTTGATTCAATATTGTTATGATTTTGATATTGTAGGTTGTCAGTAAGAGAGAATACAACATATTTTTCTTTTCTTTTTTTGTTTTTCTTTACATGTTCTGCCTTTTAAATAAGAAAAAAGAAAAAGTATTTGCCTTCGTAAAACTTAATTTCTTCTCCGAATGGGATTTTTTAAACTTTCATTTTATCCCCAATTAATTTGTAGAATTAATTATTTTATGAACAAGTTAGTGATATGTTGTATTTTAATCAAATCATGGATTTTGTTGATCATTAATATACTTACAAATAAATATCATAAAATTTAATTTTATGCTAAATATTTTTTAAATTTGATTTCTTCATGCACATAGAACTTAAATTTCCATTTCATTTTGATTAATTTTTAAAATCTACTTTCATGATAGTCTCGGGTTAAATTACTAATTTAGAAGAAATTTCGACTTTTTATTCAATTGAGTCTTAACTGTGTATTCATTTTATTTTTGTTTACCATCTTGTTAAAAATTAAAATATATTTTTTTTTGTAATTTGGAATAAATAATTTTGATCTATCAATCCAATTTTAATCTGTCACATTAAGTGTGCACCACGTCAGTCAATTTTAACGCCGTTTATAAAAACTTAACGGGTAAGGCTTAATTGACTTAATTTTTCAAATATTTGGACCTAATTGAGATAATTTACAAGTTTATGAATCCAACTGAGACTGAAAAGAAAAACGATGACCCACTTGAGATTGACCAACAAATATGATGACCAAACGAGGGTTAAACCAAAATTAAAATATAATTTTATTTTGTAATTTGGAATAAATAATTTTAATTTATTAATTACGTTTTATCAGTTACCCTTTTAGATCTTCCAATTCATATTTACCATTGTAATTTGGAATAAATAATTTTGATCTATCAATCCAATTTTAATCTCTCACATTAAGTGTTCACCACGTCAGCCAACTTTAACACCGTTTGTGAAAACTTAACGGACAAGGCTTAATTGACTCAAATTTTCAAATATTTGAATCTAATTAAGATAATTTACAAGTTTATTAACCCAAATGAGACTGAAAAGAAAAACGAGGACCACTTGAGATTGACCAACATGACCAAATGAGGGTTTAAACCAAAATTAAAATATTAATTTTTTTTGTAATTTGGAATAAATAATTTTGATCTATTAATTACGTTTGATCAGTTATCCTTTTAGATCTTCTAATTCATATTTACCATTGTACTTTCAATGTAGAAGTTAGTGTTAAAAAAATAATAAAATAATTAATGATTAAATTTAAGATAAATAGTTTATGGATAAAAGATAGGTTTTAAGAATAAATCAAATAGCAAATAGATATTGAGGCGTTTATTTTGTAAAATATATAAGTATTAAGATCAATCATTATAAAATTAAAGTTTATAATGATTTGTAGAAAAATTAAAAACAAGTGAGATAAAAGAAAATCTAAAGTATTTATTTACAAAGGAAATAAAACAAAGGAGATTTTTTTTTTGTGTTAATATTATGACAACTCATAAATTTGATACAAATTTGGACTTTACATAGGTCAATGTAATAATAGATTTGACTTGGAAAGTCTAAAGGGAAGCATGACGTATGTGTATAATCTCCAACACCTTCTAGGAACTCTTAAGTGTCATCCACATGTTAATTTGGTGCAATTAACATATCTTTGAATTATATTTATCTTTATTTTTGTCAATACGAGTGAATAAATTTTCTAATTAAATGTCTTGAATTTTATTTTCCTTTCCATTTGATTTTTGTTTTTCTGAGGACTTTCAAAGAAGACAATTTTATAGATTACATCAAGAAGCCCTTATCAATGAATATTAAAGAAAATAAAAGTTAATGATTTTGCATAAGCAAGACACGTTGCTTGCTTACCTTCGTCTTAATATCTAGAAGATTTGTTAAAACCTTATAAAAGGTATACAAATTAAGGTATTCTAATAAATTATTATATTTGAGATATTTCTACTTTAAATTTTGAATTTCCTATGTGATTTTATTCTTAAAATATATTTAAAAAAATTTGAAAAAAATATATATTTAAAATTATTCTTCCTGTTTACTTCTAAACAATAAAATAATGTAGAATATTAGTATATCGAACAAGTCTTTATTCAATATGGGAGTTTTGTCCTCTCACTATCAATATTTCAATTAAGCTATAAAAATAATATTGTCAAAGTTAATCACCACGTATTATAAGAATTTATTTTCTAAAACTATGTAAATTAATTTCATTATATAAATTTGACTTCTAATCTCTATTATACCAATTACCAAATCAAAATACTTACAGCTACTAGATACTAAATAAGAAAAGAAAAATATATTTAACAGTCAAATGTAACTTTTTTCATTTAAAGGCAGGGAGACACTTTGTTCCATGATTAATATGGATGGGTATGTTCTTCACTGGTAGACACTTCATTGTCACTGTCATAGGACAACCAAGAGACAATAAAGTAGAATAAACTGAAAATCCATTTCCTGACCATAAATTTTTATTATTTATTAGACTTTAATTATATAATAATATTATTAAACATTTAATACCACATCGGTCTCTTTTATTCATAAATATGACATTATAATATTTTTCTTTAATATTTTTTACGTGACATATTATCACTTTGAAATCAGAATTTTATTTTAAAAAATATCTCAAAAAATAAGAAAAAAGATATTTAAATTATCTTAGACTTTTGCTTCTAACTGATATATTTCATCACAAAATAAGGCGAAAATTTAAGTAAGGTAGAAATACAGTTAAAAAATGAAAATATTTTTTATATATATTAGACTCGGATTGTTTTTTATACTGATAAAATTGTTGAATTTTGTTTCGTTCCAAATAATTTTCTTTAACCCTTTCCCATATAATGAATTTTTTATGTTGATTTTATCCTAAAAGAATTTTAAATAAAATTATTTGAACAGTGAAATAAATTATTTAAATAAATTTTAGGGATGAAATAAAATAAAATAAAAATATATATTGGAGATGAATTTTTAAATATATAGCACCAAAAGAAAATCTATACTTGCCATAAACATATTAATTAAATCTAAATTTTAATAATGTATTTCATATAATTTGGGATTTTAAGAAATGCTTTGGTTGAAAGTAAACTAGGCTGGCACATTTTTCAAGTTACGCTTTTTTCTTAAAGTTTTAAAAATTTACGTATATTTTCTCATTTTATTTGGCTTCTTTAATCTATTTTATAACTTTTATTAGAATGTTTATATATCCCGCCTTTGATGTTTGAAGCAGCAAAAACGGATCAGTATTACGTCCATTTTAATTTTGTTAGTTTATGGGTGCATGGAGAAAAATTATTAATTTTCCGAATTTAACTTATGTCACTATCTGAAATAGTTTTTGAAAAAAAAAATATAACATAGGTTTATATATATATATATATATATATATATATATACACTTATCATTTCAATAAACATTTCATGAAAATAATATATGTAATAAAAGAATAGTTATATTTTATATTATCATCTAATAATAAACGTGTTCCGCTTCAAAGATAATATTTTTAAAATTAATTATATATTTAAAGTGTTATTATTTTTGAAATTTTGTCACAATTGTTTTTAAAAAGAGGATAGTATATTTTTAAGTTACTTCTAATTTTTAAATTATCTTTGATTCCAACTCCCTGATAAGATAAGATTATTATCGAAATTAATCCCAGTCAAAAGTTAAGAGGTTTTTCATCTTCACACGCCAATTTTTTTTTAGAGTTTTACTTTATAATTTTAAAATAAAGCAAAATATTTTTAATTAGTTAAAAATATAAAAATGATATTATGTATTTATTAACTATCAAAAAAATATAGTATATATTGTTTTGTTTAGTTATATTTTTACTTTGGAGAATGCCTAATTTGATTTTTTTTTTAAAGTTCTTGTTAGATACTAAAAATTTTTTAAAAAATAAAATTATCTTTTAATCCAAAAGACTAAAACTGATTAATTGACTATAGGTGTAGTTAATACTGATACTGCATGTTAAGTAACTCTTATTTTCTTAAACAACACTACTCCCTTTTAATTGTAATATAATGTAGAAGAAGTTGGTGATTTTTATAAATTTTATATAAAGATATTAAATTTTATTTATGAAATCCTTTCTCCAACGGAACCTCTACCAGTGTGCAGCATCGTGTAATAATACGGTTGGTTGCAACATCAAATTCTATTTTGACTACGATTTGGGAAGGTCAGATACAGAGGATTGATTAAATAAATTCCATACAGTTATGAAGTTTTACTGATTCGCTTAGTCAAACCGACTTGTCAAGATTCCGACTATTTTAAATATATTTTAAGTTTTCTATTTAATATAATATTTTTTGTCTTTAAAAATTTAGCTAAAATATATTTCAGGTCCTTAATGTATATAGCGACTTTTAGTTAGATCTCACTCCATCAAAAATTCACGTGCTTAAATATTTAATCCTTGAAAATAAGATTTGTTGTGCTAGCTGATCATTTGTACGAATGAAATTAGTTGATATAGTTAATTTCAGTTATAGATTTTATATTTTCATTTTAGGATTAATTAGTATTTGGATTTTTATATTTGGTGATGATTGCTTTTTTTATATATCTTTTTACTTGATGTTAATATTTTTTAAAATCGAGTTAATTTAGTGAAGTCCATTTATTTTACTTTTAGTGAAGGAAATAAGTTTTACAAAGTTATATTTTTTTTCAAATGTCCTAGATTTTAAACATTGAATGAATTTATTTTCAAAATTGAGGTTTTTATTTATTTTTGTTTGTATTTAACTATGATGATCATGACTTAATATGACTTAATATAGGAGAATATGATAGTATAGGAGTTGAGAAAGATGCATAACATTATGGTCAAGATTAAGAGACGTGGTGGGGCAATCTTATATTCTTATGTTTTCATTTATTTTTCATTTTTATTGAAGTTTATGGTTATAAAATAATAATTTTCATTGAGGTTATATAAAATAGTGATAAAATTTATTTTAATTATGAAACTGAATAAGAATATTTGTGCTAGTTATAAAGTTTAGGTAGAAAAAAGTTTGGGTATTAAATTTTGGCATTAGAGTCAGGTTTTGAGTTTTTTTTTTGAGATCATGGGAATGAGTTGTTATGTTTCTATTGTGCATCGTTGATAGTTTTGTTTTTTAGAGGTTCAATTTTGTATCGTTTGATTGTTATCCGTTGATGGATTTTCCTACTTCTAGCAAGTGTATTGGGTAATTACAGCACAAAAACAAATATCATACCCACACACATTTGTGCAAATTATCCAATAACTTGAATTTGTCTTTTGCAATAGAACAATGTTTTGACAATTTATAATGAAAGAGTAAAACTAAAATTGGTTGAGATTAAATTAAATAATAAAGATAAGTGTGTTGAGATTACACTTCGTTAATCTTTTACTGTGTTTCTATTGATATAATATATTAATACCATTATATATTGCTCTTGAAAGTATTTGACTAATTCTAAATTAATTCCTTGAATTTAGAACTTAAGGACTTTAAACACAATGATGATTCCTCAACTCTTGACGAATGAATCATTGTTTTAAGTGCAAGACTTAAACTGAGCTAAAGTATTTAAATTTATTCCTAACATTCAAATGCATTAGATGATTGACCATAGATTTAAAACTAGTTTTCCAACTCAATCTAATTCAATGAAATAATCCAAGAAATCAAATATAAACTAAATCATTAATATTGAACAAAAGCGCGCGCACACTGTAACATCCCAAATTCTCACACTTGATAATTCATAATTTATGTATTGTAACATTACATTTAAGGTAACATCCCATAATCTCTCACTTGATAATTCATAGTTGATATATATCTATATGTTTTAAACTCAGATTTCAACTACAAATTCATAAATATAACTTAAATTCTTCTACTTTATTCTTCTATCTCTTTCTTCAATGGCACTGAGTCAGACGACATTCCTTCATCTGCTCCTGTATAACGAATTATACGATTATCGCACATACCCAAACACAAACAAGTAGGGTGAGCTAACATGCAACCAATCATTTATAAAATATGCATATTTACTTTGATGCACTCAACAAACCTCATATAATAATTATGTCAGACACACTCATACCATCATACAATAATCGCATTATAGATACTCATCCATTACTTTGATACACTCAATAGACACTGTAACATCCCGATTATATAATAACATAACAACCAATATTATATAATAAAGACGTTAACATCCAAATATAGAGAACAGTCGGAGTATGACGTGTAATTAAATGTGAAATTACAGTCATCCAGAAATAAAAGAAACAGAAAATTTAAACTTGAACAGTTGAAAGGATTAAACACTACAAGTGTTCAATCAGGAAATCCCTAAGAAAACTACTCTGCAACATCAGTAACCTCCAGCTCTTGCTCCAAGGGTATCTCCGCGACAACATCTGCTCCCATCCAAGTGGATGATCATCGCCAAAGAAACATACCCAAATAGCACACAACACAAACAATGCAAGGGTGAGCTAGATATAAAAAGCATGTTATACATATAGCACAATTAATTCATGTTATCATACTTAAATTCGTATAAAAGAACAATTAGAGCATACTTATTAAACCATAATTCACCCACTCACACGACATGCAAAAGTCATCCAAACATGGTAAACTGACATCACAAGACCTGTTACTTTATACCCCGACTCGTCCGGACTAGAATGATAGTCGAGCTATGGCGGGTCTTGCACTCGTGGTGGCTTATGAAACTTGGGCTCCCCACCCTACCACATTCACGAGGTTAATCCGTTATTACTCACCTTGGATCATACTGGAAGCACCCAAGACTAGGACCTCCTACTACTCCTCACCACATGGTTCAATCCTCTTTACATGAGAAGAAAGACCATTGGAGTTTTAGGATGACCCCCAAGACTGAGCTCCTACTTTCATTCTAAACACTACTAGGGCACCACCATGTATCCTCTCCTTGAGGATCATGGAATTACGTCCATGAACCATACTGTCACTTTGAAACTTAACCCAAGACATGAATAACCAGATACCATCATATTATCATAGTGAATCCAACATACCTCATACATTCACCTACTTCCCACAATAATCACATCATGTTCAGACGCATAAATTCAAATCAACATCATAAAATACATTCATCACAGAAATCATACAAGATAAATATATTACAAATAAAATAACAATAATAAAATATTACTATAAATGGTCATCGTAGAAGAATCAAATGTTTGACAATCATTAAAATAATCTTAATACATAAAAATTCTTGGGGAAACAAGAAGTTGAATCTGGCAGAGCCGGTTAGACAACTTCTAATCCTTCCAGGAAGATGCAATAAAAATTAAATAGAACAGTAAAAGTTCTGGGGAAACAAGAAGTTGAATCTGGCAGAGCCGGTTAGACAACTTCTAATCCTTCCAGGAAGATGCAATAAAAATTAAATAGAACAGTAAAAGTTCTGGGGAAACAAGAAGTTGAATCTGGCAGAGCCGGTTAGACAACTTCTAATCCTTCCAGGAAGATGCAATAAAAATTAAATAGAACAGTAAAAGTTCTGGGGAAACAAGAAGTTGAATCTGGCAGAGCCGGTTAAACAACTTCTAATCCTTCCAGGAAGATGCAATAAAAATTAAATAGAACAGTAAAAGTTATGGGGAAACAAGAAGTTGAATCTGGCAGAGCCGGTTAGACAACTTCTAATCCTTCCAGGAAGATGCAATAAAAATTAAATAGAACAGTAAAAGTTCTGGGGAAACAAGAAATTGAATCTGGCAGAGCCGGTTAGACAATTTCTAATCCTTCCAAAATACAAAAATAAACAACTAATAACATACAAATGACATAACATAATCAACATCACATTTTACAACTATCACACTTGGATATCAACACCAAAGCATACTCTCATTTAAAATTCAAGATCATACAGAAACAAAATACTCCATATTCAAGATTTAAGATCAGACAAAAGCAAAATATAGCATATTCAAGACTCAAGATAATACAAAAGGAAATACTCAAAGTTAGCTCCCCTTACCTCTATTGCAGACTTAATTTCCTTATCTGAAACAGTTCTCCGAAAACTTCCAGAATTCCCCCTTTGCAACTAAAAATTTCTCCAACTCTCTTCTTTCACAAATTTTTCTATAATTTTGGTGTAAGTTTCAGCCTTCCATCCCTTGCTATTTATAGCCAAAAAAAAATTTACTATTCATTTTTACTATTCATTTTTTTTTTACTATTTATTTTTACTATTCATTTACTATTACAAAAATATTATTTTAAATCAAATTCTATCTGATCCACCTTGCACCAACGTGGCTTACTTATCACTTTGGCACTATTCATTTTTTTTTTACTATTCACTATTTACTATTCACTTTACTATTTACTATTCACTTTTCTAAAAAAATCCTAATTAAGTTATCAAAAATTTGAACCTCTCATTCTAGAATTACTAAAATTTTATATCCAAAATTTACATTTTTTTTTCTATCCATTAAAATTATTATTACTAATAAAATGCTAAAATTTACTATTATAAATATTTTTCATGAGTCTTACAAATTAAGCTACCAAAATTTCTTATTAATCTTTCCACATTTTATAAACTTATTATATTTTCCATTCATAAAGAAATTTATTACTATTAGTAATAAAATTATTACTATTAAGGTAAATATTTTTCATGGGTCTTACATTCTCCCCAACAACAAAATTTTCGTCCTCGAAAATCCGAAAATCGACATAAAAATAAGGTTAGGATTATTTCACCTTATCTTCTAGTTTCCTTGTAATTTCATTTACTCTACTAATTTTGTGCATAAAATTTCTAGCATCTCAAATGGAAATGTACTGACGAAAAAATTAAAATCATAAACCTTCAGAACATTCTTACTTGTCACTTTTAGCCCCATCAAAACCATCATTAACCCTACCTCACTAGTTTCAAAATAATCCATTAATGTTTTAAAAGAACTCATCACTCATAAGCTATTAATCACAAGATTCGAGAAAAATTTTCATTCCTACTATAACCAAAAAGTGATTCTCCTTATAGATCCTTATTTAAGACTTCCATGACCCTGTAAAACTCGAAGAATCATTTTTTTTTTCCATAACAACTTTCCATTATATTTTCTCAACACAGTTTCTACTCCTAGAAAACATACGCCTCCAAAAGCCACTTATGTTTACCAAAAATTATACTAGATTGCTTCACCTTACCTTCTACTTTTATTCTCCGTAAAATTTATAATTACTCTGAGATTACACAGAGTCCAAAACACTATTACTAAACAATTCATCCTTATATTTTCTTTTCTATACCCATTTAACAAGAACTTGTCCAAAAATAATACCTATATTGAGTATGCTTTATAACATCCACAGAAACCCTTCCACACTTAAGATCATGCATCATTTTCCTTCACTCGTTCTTGATGAACTTATCTGATTCTCAATAATATTGCCTTCACCCATAACTACAACAGTCAACTCACAATCCTTGAAGACCATAAACTTCTAAAAACATCTTTGAACTTAACCAAACCATCCTTTCTATCATACCCTAGACTATAATGTCTATCCTTCACTTGCATTGGTCAGATATCCCTAAAATATTGATCCTCATCCTTTATTTAACCCACACTAAATGTTGAACCACTATTTTCTTTCATTGATAAACACTTCTGAAATATTTAACAAAACTAGAATAATCAAGCTTATTTCAAGATTATACTCCAAATTACTTCAACCTTCATGTAATTATTTTCCTAACAAACATTACTAGCCTAAGTCAAAACATTCTTCAAGAATTAACTTATAAACTCTAAATCTTAAGAATATAAACCTTGTCCTCAAAATACCTTCCCACATCCTAAGCTAATATGAATTCACAAACTTAATGTTGTCTCTAATCCAGTACCTAACAATTGTGTATCTCTGATAAGACTCAACAGATCACTTAATCAACAATGTTATAAATTCTGAAACCACTTATTTTAATCTCAATAAGGCTGAATTTAAAACTAACTAGATTCCTTATCAGTAATGCACCTACTCATTTAAATAAACCAATTATGCCACATAAGTTAAACGATCTAGAGAGATTATTAGGACAATCAACCACAACCAACCTCAATTATAACGTGCTTCCTGAGATCAAAACCATATCCCCAGGATATTTAGTGTTAACTAAATCTAATTTTTTTTTATGCGAACTAAAAGTAAGTATCAACAAGTTCACTCACACACATCACTGGATAGAGATCAAGGTGCGACATATAAATCTTTACCCATCCTTTACATCACCATTGAGGTTTGAAAACTACCATATAACTATACCTGATGAAATTGCTCCAATCACAACCTACAACTTCTTAATTATTCCAAATTCCTTAATCACATTAGTATTGCAACCCTCCTTTTTATCCATTTCCAAACTCTTCTTCTTCCTTATCTTCCCATGTTCATAATAATATCAATTCAACCTACACTACCTCTACTAACTTTAATATTCCAAAATCAATAACCATAAATCATGACATTTTAATCCTATCATAAAAATATCGAATATTTGCATAAGCCGAAAACCAAAATTTTTGTACCTGGATTTTCTCCACTACTCCTCATCACATACTCTCAAATCCTATCTCTGAAAAAAATCTAACCATCTCCTTTTAATAATCCATTTAGCTTAGAATCCTTCCAATACTTCATTCTTCTCTAAAGACCTCGTGTTGTCTTAACTTATAAATTTCTCCTCCTATTAAACTTTCTCTCAATCCTCTTTATGCCTTATACAACTTCTCATCTACTCTTCTTCGTCTAATATTTGATTTATTCTTAATCTACTACAGTATTCCTATCCCTTTTTATTTTAAACTTTATCTTCAAATCTTCCACCATTTTCTTTCTTTTTTTTCAGATTCCAATCATCATTGATACATCAATCCATGTTACTAATCTCACACAATGCCACTCCGTTTCTCATCAACACTTCCTTCTCTTCTGACTTCTAACATTACTGATATACTAAACTAAACCGATTTTTCAAACCTTGCTACATTCATGCTTATCCAAAGCTTCTCTTAATCTAGCCTTTCAACTCAACTCCTTTTTGTAAAACGTAAGATATCTCATCTATTAATTTTGTTCTAGAAACTTCTAAAAAAAATACTTCTAGAGACACCAACATCTTCACTCATCCTTTGAAACTTAAACTCTAGTATTATGTCTCCCTATCAAGGCTTTAACTAATTCTAATATCTTTCCTCAAACCCTCAGAATTAAGAAAGGAAAATCATCTATGGTAAAAGTCATGAGTACTTAGACACAATACTCTACTATCTAGATTTGGAGGAAATGGTAAAATATACCATTTAGACTCAATTCGTCACAGAGAAGACACGGAAAACCCACAACACAGAGGTCATCCAAAGGACGAACTGCTCTGATACCATTAATGTAACATCCCGATTATATAATAACATAACAACCAATATTATATAATAAAGACGTTAACATCCAAATATAGAGAACAGTCGGAGTATGACGTGTAATTAAATGTGAAATTACAGTCATCCAGAAATAAAAGAAACAGAAAATTTAAACTTGAACAGTTGAAAGGATTAAACACTACAAGTGTTCAATCAGGAAATCCCTAAGAAAACTACTCTGCAACATCAGTAACCTCCAGCTCTTGCTCCAAGGGTATCTCCGCGACAACATCTGCTCCCATCCAAGTGGATGATCATCGCCAAAGAAACATACCCAAATAGCACACAACACAAACAATGCAAGGGTGAGCTAGATATAAAAAGCATGTTATACATATAGCACAATTAATTCATGTTATCATACTTAAATTCGTATAAAAGAACAATTAGAGCATACTTATTAAACCATAATTCACCCACTCACACGACATGCAAAAGTCATCCAAACATGGTAAACTGACATCACAAGACCTGTTACTTTATACCCCGACTCGTCCGGACTAGAATGATAGTCGAGCTATGGCGGGTCTTGCATCGTGGTGGCTTATGAAACTTGGGCTCCCACCCTACCACATTCACGAGGTTAATCCGTTATTACTCACCTTGGATCATACTGGAAGCACCCAAGACTAGGACCTCCTACTACTCCTCACCACATGGTTCAATCCTCTTTACATGAGAAGAAAGACCATTGGAGTTTAGGATGACCCCCAAGACTGAGCTCCTACTTTCATTCTAAACATACTAGGGCACCACCATGTATCCTCTCCTTGAGGATCATGGAATTACGTCCATGAACCATACTGTCACTTTGAAACTTAACCCAAGACATGAATAACCAGATACCATCATATTATCATAGTGAATCCAACATACCTCATACATTCACCTACTTCCCACAATAATCACATCATGTTCAGACGCATAAATTCAAATCAACATCATAAAATACATTCATCACAGAAATCATACAAGATAAATATATTACAAATAAAATAACAATAATAAAATATTACTATAAATGGTCATCGTAGAAGAATCAAATGTTTGACAATCATTAAAATAATCTTAATACATAAAAATTCTTGGGGAAACAAGAAGTTGAATCTGGCAGAGCCGGTTAGACAACTTCTAATCCTTCCAGGAAGATGCAATAAAAATTAAATAGAACAGTAAAAGTTCTGGGGAAACAAGAAGTTGAATCTGGCAGAGCCGGTTAGACAACTTCTAATCCTTCCAGGAAGATGCAATAAAAATTAAATAGAACAGTAAAAGTTCTGGGGAAACAAGAAGTTGAATCTGGCAGAGCCGGTTAGACAACTTCTAATCCTTCCAGGAAGATGCAATAAAAATTAAATAGAACAGTAAAAGTTCTGGGGAAACAAGAAGTTGAATCTGGCAGAGCCGGTTAGACAACTTCTAATCCTTCCAGGAAGATGCAATAAAAATTAAATAGAACAGTAAAAGTTCTGGGGAAACAAGAAGTTGAATCTGGCAGAGCCGGTTAGACAACTTCTAATCCTTCCAGGAAGATGCAATAAAAATTAAATAGAACAGTAAAAGTTCTGGGGAAACAAGAAATTGAATCTGGCAGAGCCGGTTAGACAATTTCTAATCCTTCCAAAATACAAAAATAAACAACTAATAACATACAAATGACATAACATAATCAACATCACATTTTACAACTATCACACTTGGATATCAACACCAAAGCATACTCTCATTTAAAATTCAAGATCATACAGAAACAAAATACTCCATATTCAAGATTTAAGATCAGACAAAAGCAAAATATAGCATATTCAAGACTCAAGATAATACAAAAGGAAATACTCAAAGTTAGCTCCCCTTACCTCTATTGCAGACTTAATTTCCTTCTCTGAAACAGTTCTCCGAAAACTTCCAGAATTCCCCCTTTGCAACTAAAAATTTCTCCAACTCTCTTCTTTCACAAATTTTTCTATAATTTTGGTGTAAGTTTCAGCCTTCCATCCCTTGCTATTTATAGCCAAAAAAAAAATTTACTATTCATTTTTACTATTCATTTTTTTTTTACTATTTATTTTTACTATTCATTTACTATTACAAAAATATTATTTTAAATCAAATTCTATCTGATCCACCTTGCACCAACGTGGCTTACTTATCACTTTGGCACTATTCATTTTTTTTTTACTATTCACTATTTACTATTCACTTTACTATTTACTATTCACTTTTCTAAAAAAATCCTAATTAAGTTATCAAAAATTTGAACCTCTCATTCTAGAATTACTAAAATTTTATATCCAAGATTTACATTTTTTTTTCTATCCATTAAAATTATTATTACTAATAAAATGCTAAAATTTACTATTATAAATATTTTTCATGAGTCTTACAAATTAAGCTACCAAAATTTCTTATTAATCTTTCCACATTTTATAAACTTATTATATTTTCCATTCATAAAGAAATTTATTACTATTAGTAATAAAATTATTACTATTAAGGTAAATATTTTTCATGGGTCTTACAGACACTCATTCCACAATACTCAATAGACACTCATTCCACAATACCCAATAGACACTTATCCCGACGATATGTTGATGAGCGGTCACGGGAGGTTATGCACTTGTGATGCCTTCTACTTCCTCTTACAAATACACTTCCAAAATACTCCATACCATCCACAAGGTTAGTCCTCAACACTATGTCTAAAACCGGCACATAGACCAGGACCTCCTGCCCCTCTCACCACATAATTCATCCTTCTCTACTTGAGACTGGATGATTATTAGAGTATCAGGATAACCTCCAACTTCAGGACCCTCAACATCAACATATACACACATACCATGGCATTACAGAATCTCTCCGCGAGACTCATACCATGCTCACATTCCTCAACTCATATTATACCCTTACGAAATCTCCCCATAATACTCATATCATGTTCAGATGCATAAATTCAAATCCAATATAATAAATTACAATCACCACAGAAATCATACAAAATAAATATATCACAAAATAAATTAACAATACTAAAATATCACCATAAATGGTCACCGGAGAAGAATCAAATGTTTGACGAATCAAATTCACCATAAACGCCAGTACATATGACTAGTCACAACTTACTGGATTTGACCAGGGCTGCTCTATGATCAGGGATGTACCAACTCCGGTTTTTAAGATTCCTCTATCCTACCATTACAATTATAATTCATAATTCCATATCTACCACAATAACATGAATTCATTAGACATTTTCATTCCAACGAGATATATTGCACAATAATTTAACAGTACATAATCTGTTCAACAAGATTTTAAGTTAAAAACTTGTCGAGTAGACTACCAGGAAAGAGAGGTGCGTCACAATGGACAACTTAAGTACCAAGTCTTTCCTTAGCCAAAGTGTTCCTCAACTAGTTTTAACAAATTTCTTATTTACAGATTCAAAACAACAACATATAATATTAACACAAAAATTCAATTTAGATAGATATACAATAAGCATTAATAGTATTCACACAGAATTTCAAGACATGAATAGTAATAAAACAATACTAAATCATAATATAAAAGCTTAGAAAGGTTAGCTCCCCTACCTCTATTCCAGACTTAATCTCTTGCTCAGAATTTGTTTCCCCGAAAATCCTCAAGAACCTCTACTCTTCTTGCAACTAAAAATTTCTTCCTAACTCTTTCTTCTCTATTTCTCAAGCTCTCACTTGATTCTTCCTCTCTTTGTGCATAATAGCCTCCCCTCTCATGGCTATTTATAGTCCAAAAATTTTACTATTCACTAATTTTTTAATATTTATTTATTATTTTAATATTATTTTATTATTTTAATATTTTAATCACCACTTACATATTGGATTCCTCAATAATTCCTTAAAACATGGAGTGCTTTATCCACTATCAATATTTTAATTTTTTTTTTAATTTTTTTTTACGAAAAGGTAGAAAAGAGTTTGAACCCATGTTCTTGAAATCACCACAATTTTCTACCAATTAAGCTATCAAAATTTTTTATTTAGCTTTTCATATTTTATTTTTACATAAACTTATTATATTTTCCATCCACAAAGAAATTTATTATTACTAGTAATAAAATTGTTACTATTAAGGTAAATATTTTTCATGGGTCCTACACACACATATAAATGAAACAAGGATTTATAAAAGTTACTTCAACCTCAACACAAGAAAGTTCAATTACTCATAATGATGAATCTGGTTAGTTCTTGTCCCTCTCTCATGACTCTATCTCAAAACAAAACCTTGTTCTTATACAAATTAAAAATCTTGCTCACCTCTTTCCTTCAATGTTTAGCTGCAAAGATTTCCTTTTGGGCAAGGTTTCCATTTAAGTCAGGCCTCTTTGCTTTGGTGATTAACACTTAAGGTTTCCTCCTGTTGAGGATTTTCTTCTATGGTACAACTTAACTTTTTTGTGCTTCAAGTTTCTTCCTTGTGAAGGTTTCTTTTGTGGCTCAACATCTCTTCTTATTTCTCAATTATGAGGATAATATTTGAATTATTTTAAATCATCTTTCAATGCTCAACATCATTTCTAGAGCTCAGTGACACCATTCTCCAGTTCTTGCAAAAGTGTTACATTTTTAATAACGAATCATTAGTTGCATATTTATTTAATTCTTAATACCTCATTTTGTATTTCTAAGATAAAGAGGATTGATTTAGTCAATTTATGTCAATTTCATGCATTTTAAGTGTCAAAATCATATCTAAAATCAAGTAAATTAGATGGTTATCATTACGTAGAGGTGTATTACTTAGAGTATTATTGATTGATGGTCTAGTATGTTTGTTTAGCGTTATTATGTGTTTGTCATATGTAGGATGTATGTTTGAAAGTTTGTATACCGTTGAATTTTCTAATAGGTAATATTAAGAATGACCCGTAGACTTTGTACTCCACCTCATCTTAATATTGGAGAGAATGCTAATAATGAAGGAAACCAAATTGTACGATCCATAGAAATGATGGCAATGCGACATAACAACATAATGTGATATTAGATAAGAATCAACAAGCAAATTGACCTTGGGATGAATTAGGAATGGAAGGATTCATGAGGTATAATCTTCTTAAGTTTAATAGTGGTACTATATCGAATTAAGTTGATGAATGGATAAGATAAAAAAGATTTTTAGAGAAATCACTTATCTAAAGAGAGAAAGTTGGCATTTGCTATATATCTATTGTCAAGAGAAGTTAAATTTTGGCAAGCAAGAACTCAACAAGATGGAATTTGAGAGTTGAAGCATTGGATTGGAAGAATTTCAAGTTGAGATTCCTAGAAAAATATTTTCCAATTAGTGCTAGATACGTAAAGGAGGTTGAATTTATGAAGTTGGAGCAAGATATCAGTGTATGCATATAAGTTTGAGTATTTGACAAATTTTTATATTCAAGCTACTTTGGAAGCGTGGAGGTATTAAGCTGAGGCCCAAGATGGTGTGCACTGAGATAAGGCCCAATACTGGGCGGCCCATGCGAAAACTAAAGCCATCAGATTTGGATGGCTTCTGCAAAAACGTGTCCAGTACTTCGACACTGATCAGGAGAGAGAGCAGAGTGCTTCCAGAGAGTTCCGTCTCAGAGGATGAAGGTCCAGCGGAGCTCCGGCAGCCTTAGGGGCTTCAGACGGCAATGGTGCAGGCGAAGAAAATGCTCAGGGCAGAGAGACGCGTAAGTAAAATATATCCTTTCTCTTATTCTGATTGGTTTCAAGTGTATCAAAATGATATTGCTTTCATTCATAGTAAAACAGTAAACAGAGATCTATATATATGGATCTCTGGTAAACAGAAAACATTAAAGAGCTAAAACAGAAAACATTGAACAAAGCCCTAAACTGGACTACGGTTCAGTTTGTCATTATGAACCCAATAACTGATTCTTAATAGCTTCCCCCTCAAACTGGATGGTGTATATTCACTAATCCAAGTTTGGGAACGATAGTTTTGTATTTGACGCGGTGAGGGAATTTAGTGAAGATGTCTGCGAGCTGCTCGTCAGATCGTATGGGAAGGAGAGTGAGTAGGTGTTCCTGGAGCTTTTCACGAACCACATGACAGTCAAGCTCAATATGCTTGGTGCGTTCGTGAAAGCTTTGATTGTGGGCTATATGCCTCGCAGACTTGTTGTCACAGTATAAAGTAGGGGTCCCTGCCTCCTTAACTTGAAAGTCCTGTAATAGATAGCAGAGCCACTGTATTTCACATACAGTGGCTGCCAGTGCTCTGTATTCAGCTTCTGTGGATGATCGAGATACGATCTTCTGCTTCTTAGACTTCCAGGAGATAAGAGAGGATCCGAGGAAGACACAGAATCCCGTTGTAGATCTTCTAGTGTTGGGGCAAGTTGCCCAGTCAAAGTCACTGAAGGCTTTTAGCTGTATAGGGGACTCAGCAGGGAAGAACAACCCTTCAGAGGGTTTAGCTTTAATGTACCTGAGGATGTGCTGAATAGCACGGTAGTGATGGTCAGTGGGTGCTTGCATGAAATGGCTAAGTAGATTAACTGTGAAACATAAATCAGGTCTAGTATTTGTAAGATAGAGTAAATTTCCTATTAGTCTTCTGTATGGTCCAGGGTCATCCAGATAACTGTCTTCTTTGTACAAGGAAGTGGTATCACTGAGAAAGGGAGTAGATGAAGGCTTGCAGCCTAACATCCCTGTCTCCTCCAGTATGTCCAAAGCATACTTCCTTTGGCACAAATGAATGCCTTTCTTTGACCTGGCTACCTCTAAACCGAGGAAATACTTGAGCTCACCAAGGTTCTTTATTCGAAACTTCTTGTGAAGAAGTTCTTTCATGTTGTTGATCTCCATCATAGAGTTCCCTGTCAAAGCAATATCATCCACATATACAAGTAGAGCAGTGAAACTGGTGGGGGTTGTTCTAATGAACAAAGAGTGGTCAGACTTAGATTGAACATAATTAATTGATGTCAAGAAGAAGATAATTTTTTCAAACCACTGTCGACTGCCTGCTTTTAGCCATATAGGATTTTCTCAACTTGCAAACAATTCCTTTATTGTGGTCCACCAACCTGGAGGTGGCTCCATGTATACCTCTTCATTTAGGTCCCCATGTAAAAGCATTGTCCACACATCTAGTTGATGTAGAAACCACTTATTGGAAGCCGCCAGAGCAATAAGTAACCTAACTGTAGTTAGTTTGGCAACAGGGGAAAAGGTATCAAGATAGTCTATTCCCTCTTGTTGTGTGTACCCTTTTGGCTACTAAGCGAGCCTTGAATCTCTCATACGCCATCAGCTTTTGTACTTTGTCTTGTACACCCCATTACATCCTATAGCATTCTTTCCTGGAGGCAGCTGGGTTTAGAACCCATGTATCATTATCTTGCAGGGCTTTAATCTCTCTCTGCATAGCCTCTACCCACTCATCATGTGCCTTGCTTCATTATAGGTTTGGGCTCCTTGCTTGCCGTGACTGCCATGGTATATTTAGATGCCTTCTGTAAGATGTCACAACCACAATGATTGGTTATCGGATAAGGGGTTTTAGGCCATTTTTCAGAGATAGGGATTGATTCACCTGATGGACATAATCTTTAAGGTAGTCAGGATTTTTTCTGGGTCTGTTTTACCTTCTTTGTAGTTGGGTGTCCTGGTTGTCTTCTGCAGTTTCACTGCTGTCTTCACTAACATTGAACTGTTGTGCTCTTTCCTGGGCAGCATTTTGTATGTCATCATCATTGTGATAGTTATCTCCTGAGAGATCGTCAATTGGTGCAGCGGTGTTCTCTCCAATAGTGTAATCTGTACTGCTGCCCTGCAATGTCTTGTAAGGAAAGGTGTCCTCATAAAAGACAACATTTCGGCTTACAAGTATCTCTTTGGTGTTTATGTCAAGCACAAGGTATCCCTTGACACCAGATTTGTATCCTAGGAAAACCCCTTTTTTAGCTCTTGGGTCAAGTTTATTCCTGTTATGTTCAAGGGTAGAAGCAAAACACAAGCATCCAAAAACTTTTGAGTTTAAGAAGGAGGGGGGCATGTGATAAAGCAAATCATAAGGGGTTTTGTTACTGAGAATGGGGGTAGGCAGCCTATTGATGAGGTAGACTGCATGGCTAACAGCATAAGACCAGTAAATATTAGGTATGTTAGCTTGGAAAAGCAGACCACGGGTAACATTCAAAATATGTTGATGCTTCCTTTCAACAACAGAATTTTGTTCAGGAGTTTCAACACAACTCCTAAACAACTTCAGAGGGTTTAAATGAGGTGCAAACCTCACCTTACAAGCCGGTTTTGTGGGGATGAGTTAGGCATAAACTCACTTTCTAATATGGTATCAGAGCCATGGTTAGAGCCTATCCTAGCGAGTTCTAAGTGGGCATTCTATTCTTCTCTTCCACCCGCAATCGGGCCAGTTATCGGACCACCCAATTTCTACTGTCACGCACGAGATGTCTATACCTCGGCGTGAAGGGGGTGTGTTGGAAGTCCCACATCGACTAAAGATAAGGCCAAATTATAATATATAAATGAGGTGCAAACCTCACCTTACAAGCCGGTTTTGTGGGGATGAGTTAGGCATAAACTCACTTTCTAATATATTAAGAATCAGTTATTGGGTTCATCATCTTTGTCTATCATTCTAAGTAGCTTCTGCATCTGTTCTGCAGTGAGAGAGTTAAGGATATTGTTGTTATTGGTAGTCTGTATTTTCTGATTATCATTAGGCTCAGCTGTGTTCTGACAAACATTGGCAGAACTCCATTCACCCCTTTTGTCTTGACTGCCTTCTGCTTTCTTGTACCAAGGTGGGTACCCGTGTTTAGAATAGCACTCATCAACAGTGTGGTTCATTTTGTTGCAAAATGAGCATTGTTTCCCATGGTTGGGTTTACCTCTTCCTCTTCCTTGGCCAGCAATCCAGGTCCCTTCCTTGGCCTTTCCACTGGCTGTTTTTGTCAGCAGTATTTACCATCACTTGGCATCAGTACGACCCATGCTTTTCTTGTCTTTCTTGTTGCATATAAGAGAGAAACCGATTGATGTTGGAAGAGGATCCATAGGAGAATTTGTGTCCTAACAGTGTTGTAAGAGTCATTCAAGCCCTTTAGAAAACATATTACGTGCTCCATTTCTCTATATTTCAAGAGAACGAGGAAAAACCTACTACATGGTATCTTGCATGTGGCAAATGGGTATGGGTCTCAAGAATTCTAATTCTTCCCACAGAATTTTTAGATCCGTAAAATATTGGCTAACTCCTCTTTCCCTTGTCTAATGGAGTGTATATCTTGAAGGAGAATCTGATATCTTGAAATGATCACCTTTGGAAAACCTTTCTTTAATTCATCCCATAATTCTTTTGCTTCTTCCACGTATATAACACTCTCGGCAATTTGAGGGGAAAGAGTCTTGGTTATCCAAGATAGTATCATCATGTTGCATCTCTCCCAAGGATCATATAGGATATCATCTTTCTGGGGTCTCTTTATGGACCCATCAATGAATTTCACTTTGTTCTTGGAAAGCAAAGCTCTTCTCATGCTTCTGCTCCAAGAAGAGTAGTTATTTTCACTCAGAGTTTGTGTGATGAGGGTGAGTCCAGGATTCTCTCCTGGGTGTAGATAATAAGGGCTGGATGGGTTGTTGAATTCAACCTGTTCCATGAGGCCTAAAGTGGTACAGAACAGCCCAAGAACGTATCAAGAGTATCAGCAGGTGGAGCGGAAGCAGAGCAGGTACTAGACCTGCTCTGATACCATATTAAGTTGAGGCCCAAGATGGTGTGCACTAAGATAAGGCCCGATACTGGGCGGCCCATGCGAAAACTAAAGCCATCAGATTTGGATGGCTTCTGCAAACGTGTCCAGTACTTCGACACTGATCAGGAGAGAGAGCAGAGTGCTTCCAGAGAGTTCCGTCTCAGAGGATGAAGGTCCAGCGGAGCTCCGGCAGCCTTAGGGGCTTCAGACGGCAATGGTGCAGGCGAAGAAAATGCTCAGGGCAGAGAGACGTGTAAGTAAAATATATCCTTTCTCTTATTCTGATTGGTTTCAAGTGTATCAAAATGATATTGCTTTCATTCATAGTAAAACAGTAAACAGAGATCTATATATATGGATCTCTGGTAAACAGAAAACATTAAAGAGCTAAAACAGAAAACATTGAACAAAGCCCTAAACTGGACTACGGTTCAGTTTGTCATTATGAACCCAATAACTGATTCTTAATAGGAGGTGTAAGAAATTTAAGGAAGGGTTAAAATATGAATTAAAGAAGGTGACGCTTCCTTTAAGAATTAGAGAATTGTCTGTGTGGTAGAAAAGGCTAAATCAATTGAAAGGTTAAAAGAGTGACCAAATAAGATGATTAATTCACATGTGAAAAAGACAAATACATATCAAAAGAAGTTGTACGACAAATTGTAGTAACAAAATTTAGAAATTATTTCATCTGGGTCATTATAGAAAGAAGTCAAATGTTATTATCATAAAAGGCTACATTTATAAAGAAGTTGTCCTTATAAAAATAAAGTTTGCTATCTTTGTAAAAAAAGAAACTATCTTTCAAAAATTTTGTCCATGAAAATAGGATAGACTGGTGTTAGAGGAAAACCAATAAGAGAAGCTAAAAAATCTCCAATACATAAGTGTTCCCAACGATAGGATTAAAAAACAACTCCATGAGGTAATTTTTCATAGAAGTAGGAATGTGTGTGAATATAGTGTTGATATGTGTGAAAAAGTTACATATTCAATTTCAGATTTTTAAGGTAAGGACAAGTGTTAAAGTTGGATGGAATGGAATAAACCATGTTACAAGAATATTAAAGATTTTGAGTTGTAAGTAAATTTTATTTGTTAGAAATTTTTTTTTAATTGGTGATGTTAGAATAACTATTTGAAATTTTTATTTTCGAGGATACAAATTTTATTTGATAGGAAAGAATTTTTTATTTGTTAGAATAATATTTAATCGCAATTTTTCTTGGAAAATCCAATTGCTCCAAGCCAAAAGTTAACTAGTTTTATTTTTAACACAAGAAACTCAAACATGATAAAAAAAAACCTCATCATTAAACATAAGTTATTACTACTACCTTAGATTAATAGAAATTCAAACCTGATTTTTTTTCTCTTTTGTACAGAGTTGAAATAACCCAATTGTCTTATTAGTTAAATTTGTTATTATAGATAAAAAAATTAATAAAAATTGAATTTATCCATCAAACTTTACCTACGAGCATCTACTCCTAGACATACAAATAAACGTAACAAGCAACCATCCTAAGAGAAAAAAAACTTACTTTAAACAAAATTTACATTAGCGAGTACTCTTACTAGCATTCTTAAGATAAGGCCAATTCTTAAAAATGATGAACTGTTAACTCATAATATGAAGAGAAAAAAATAAAAAAATGGTTTTAAAACAAATGATTTTTATGAAAAGAAAGTTTAAATAGTTAAGTTGGTCTATTTATTATAATTTTAACTTTAATAAAATATCATAACTTTATCTCATTTATCTACTTATACTTTGAAACCAAACACTTTGTCCTCACAGCGCAAACCTATCTTGAATTATAAAGTCCCATTTTTCATGTTTTGTTGATTCAATGATTTGGAAACATATTTTTGTTAAAAAATTTAAGTTGTTTGACTTTATATATATAATTAAATCAATATTATAATCAAGTATAACAAAAATAAACCTATCATGATTATTGTAGGCCAAATATATAAACATATTTTTTCATTTTAGCCAAATAAGGTTCTGCAGTCACATGATCATTATTGTAGGCCACATGTGTACAATTTGCAACTGCAACCAGAAATTGTGCCCAACTAGATGGCTTTCTACAGGTCATAGCTGCCTCTAATGACCAAACTAAACTTCAATTATTAATTAAGACTTATTATTTACCACTATTGTTCTTGACTTTCCTTCCTGGTGGCTGAATTCGCAATCAACTAAGTCAATTAGATTAAACACAGCATAGGCTTATTAGTTAAATTATAATGTTCATTTGGGTTAATGTTATGGTATAAAGTTAATATAATTAATTATGGTATTTGAAGTATTATGGTCTGAACTTTATTTTTCATATAGTTTTATCTTTTAAAAATTATCACGATGAATTAAAAAAGGAAAAGTATTCGTAAACTATTCCTTTCCTTCAATTTCTAAATTATATTAAATTTTTGGATATACCAAACACCTTTCATGTGTATAAATGAATCATATAGTCCGATTTTTCAACTACATCTTTGAATCAAAAGAGAGGAAGCTTATAAATAGTTTATTGAACCAAAAAAACTACATTTTTCTGTCGATGGCTTCTACAGAATTAATTAACAGTACTTCTTTTGGATGTTGACGAGCTTGATTTAGGTATTGGAAAGTGGACCACTGCACGTTCAAAGACAAGCTAAAGTATATTGTTTTGGTGTTATATATATGATCTGTTTGTGGGAAAAAGAATAGTGGAAATATGTTTGATGTTTGATGGCATTAAGAGGCATAACTATGGATGTAACATGTTTTACCTTGAGAGTAACGTGTATAGCACATAATAATTGAGGAAAATTTGGCAAGAACTTTTCATGGTTCATACCTGTTATTTCCACATTATCTAGTTATTATTAATGGGTTTGTCTAGATTGTGCTTATTTTACTAATTGATGTGTGAGATATTTTCTTTTTCCTAGGTTTCCAGTTGCTGCGTGTCTCTTCTATGCATAAATGTTCTTACGTGGTATATATGTAATTAGGGTTTGAAAAAAAAAATTGTACCGCAGAGACGGTTTTCAAGCAGTAGAGAGGTGTTTTTGCTTCCTACGTTAAAAATTCTAAAATGTTTGATTGTGTTTAGAAAATGATTGTGAGTATACAGATAACAAAATATTTTTTCTTTAGAAAATCTATTTATAAATTTATATTTTTAATTTTTATTAATGAAAAATATATTAATTATATTTAAAATTTAACTTTATACTTTTTTATTTAGATCTATTAAATTTAACTTTATATATTTTATAAAACATTAATTTTTTGAAATTTACATTTTGGTGTTGTCACGCCCCATTAATTTTCTGCTGATTCACCTCTCTACTTTCATAAATGCACACACTAGTGCAGCGAGGGGCTTTTACCGCGGTTGATTTTCACTATACGTCGCGGTTCTCGAACCGCGGCATATTCAGCCGCGATAGTAAGTCAGACACTTTATGCCGCGGTTCTAACCGCGGTATATAGGCTGAGGAATATGCCGCGGTTGACTAGGGAACCGCTGCCTAAATTCATTTTTTTTAAAAAAAAAATTAAAAAAAAATTAAAAATGCACTATATGCCGCGGTTCAACCGCGGCATATAGGCCGACTATGCCGCGGTTAGTGTCAAAACCGCGGCCATATGTCTCGTTTTAAAAAAAACGAAGCACTATATGCCGCGGTTGTGGTTAGAACCGCGGCATATTCCCCTGCTTGTGGTTAAACCGCGGCATATTCCCCTGCAGTTTTTTAAAATTGCAGGTCTGTTTTTGTGATATCCATTACCACAAAAACAGACCTGCATATAAAAACATTTACAGAAATTCAATTTCAACATAACAAACACATGTTCAAATGTATTTCAACATCAAATAAAGTAGAGAGTCTAAGAAAATTCTATCTAATCAAATGCATTGTTTAAATCTAAATCTAAGAGCTATTGTATAATCTAACTATATACTTCGCAGCAGCGTTCCTAATGAATAGTAGTGACTTCTCAGGAACTGGTGTAGTAGTCTTGAATCTCTGCAAAAGACAATTCATTTTAATTAGTGTATATGAATTCAACATTTGTTAAAAAATCAAAATTTGTTAAAGTTAAATATTACCGTTTCCCAGCTTCTTGTGATGTGAGAACGAACAATATGGGTCATCCAATACATTACATAGTATCCACACTCATATGACCCATTTTGTCTGTTACACTACAATATATCATCACAGTTGATAATAGTTAGTGAATAACATTTGTTATAAAACAATTATAACAAAGTCAGACTTTAGCATATGTCAAACCTTGAGAGAAATCCAAGCAATCTTTCTACTCTTAGCAATTGATCTCCCGTCCATCATCATACTTGCTGGAATAGAACTGTATATAAAAAAATGTTTTAGCATTCAGTTATATAACAAAGAAAGTCCAAACATTGAGGTTCTTACCAATCAATTGCTTGTCTGAGTTGTGTGGGAGGAGGCCTGTGCAATGAGCAGAACCACAAAGCATAGTTGTCTTGCACAGACATAACAAGAAGTTGCCAATGGCGCCTGAAATTCATAATAACGTAACTATTAAATATTAAAATCACATATGGAACATTATTATGTTAACAAAGTTCACTTACCCGGATATATAAGGCAAAAAGTATATTTTCTTGCCCCTTCCAAAACTTCTTATCAGACTCATGTTGATATGGTCAAAATCATTTGATTCATGAATTTCTTGGGGATCAATGAATCCATAATCATCAGAACGCCCCAACTTATTAGCGACCCCAACATATACCTGAAATCAAAAATTAACTTTGATATAAGGATACTTGATATATAAATCAATTTTATATATAAATAATTGGTCATAGACTTACATCGTCCATAGTTGAATAATTGAAATATTCAACTCTTGTGTTCCCGACGCAAGCTCACGGACATCTTGGCTATTAAGGTATATTGGGACCTCAGAGCCATGCCCAAATACATTAGCATCATACTGAACCTCCAAAGGCTTATCATCAAGGATGTCAGCAAGTAGATGCAATGAAGAAAGAGGGTCATCCTCAGATAGAGGAATCTTCTGTTGTTCCTGCGTCTGTTGTTACATGAAAAGATAAGATAAGTTTTGACATCAAAAACCTTTAAAATTGAGAAGTGTAAAGAAGAATTTCATACCGAGGGGTCAGAAACTGGTTTAACCAAAAATTTAGGCCAAGTGATAAACGACTTATATGCTTGTTCCACAGTGAAAATCTCTTCCGTGGACAGTGGAACCGAGGCATCTGGCATGATCATTTCATCCACTGAGACCTTCACCTCATCCTCTAATAGTTGCATACCATGACATACAGTCGCTGACCTAAACTCTGTTCCACGAGCTACCAGCACCATCTCATCTTCTTCTAAAATGTATAGCAGACATGGACTACCATCGTCCATGTCATCCTCTGGGATGGCTGATGCGGAACAACTTCCTTTGCCGCTTCTCCCTGTCAGAGTAAATGTTAGATTATACAAGAGATAGAAATAATTGCACATAAATGTTTATTAAGTTTACCTGTGGGAGGGGGAGGGACCACATGTTCCTCTATAGGAGACTGCATCGGGCGCATGCTCTGAAACTGCTCCTGGTAGAGCATCTGGAATTCAGCCCTCACCTCGGCCCTGATCTCCTGCATAAGGTCTTGTCGGACCTTTTTTGTGATCTCTTCTGTCATCCTTTGTGTATCGCTGTACGAATATGAAGGCTGACGAGAAGAGCTCCCAAAATAATCCGTAATGCCTACTCCAGGACCTGCAGCACGTACACGTCCAGGGTGCTCAGGTCGTCCAATTGCAGCAGCAAGAATATCCTGGCGACCCTCTGGAGTGAATTGGCCTTGGGAGCTCTGCTCAACCAAGGCGTCCTGTAACATTACAAAACACCATTATTCTTTAAATAGTTTAATGTAGTATGTATAATGACAATATTTATTATTTTAGGAACAGTGATAACTTACAATTTTTTCAGAAATCTCTCGTGCAGTGTCGGAAGAGTAGGTGCCCGATGGTCGCATACGGGCCAACTTCCATTTCTCATGTCTAGACGGTGGAGAAGGAGGCTGAGGAGGGCTACCACTCTGAGATGGTGGTATAACATCTGCCTTTTGCTTGAGGATTTTCTCCTCAAGCTTCCTATACCCACCACGAGATAATAGGTGGGGGTTTTTGTTCTTAGCACTTGTTCCTTGTGCTTTGCTTCTAATTGCCTGTCACATACACATTAATTAATGAGTTCATATGATATATATTTGTTAATGAGGAATTGAATAATATGAACTACACTAACCTGCCATTCCTCTGACATCCGACTCTCTTTAAAAACCCGCCAAGTCTCCTCATCAATGGACTTATATGCATTACATGGAGTTTTATGTTTAAGGTGTCCAAAGATGTACCTTGATGTCAACTTGCTTTTAAAGTTTCTGAAATTTTCTGCAACAGTTGACAAACACTTATTTCTAAGTGTTGGGACATTTGGAATGTCAAATGTCATCTGAAAAAAACATAATAAAGTTGTATTAGTACAAAATTATCAATATAAACAAATTATAATTCAAATGCTATTAACTAACTTACCAATATATCTTGCCAAATAATGTTCCGATCACCCTCGGACACATGATCAAAAGATGGAGTGAGAATGCTAATCTTATTACGTGCCACTACTCCAAGGTATGATCGGAAGTCATCTGCATTGGGGCCAGTTGCCACACCCGTGGTGACATTCACATTCACCGGAGTTCTTTCACCACTATTTTTCCTGATTAATAGTTGTTTCATCCTAGTGGGTCCTCTAGTGGATCTGGGTGGGGGAGCCTCATCCCCTGAAGAATGTGGATGATCAGCCATATATCTGTCAAAATAAATAACAACATTAAATAACAACATTAAATTTTCTTTCAAGACTTATGTAATATCATATAAATTAACAAAACATGTAATAGTATCCAAATTGAAAATTCATACATAAAGATATGGATTCATCATATGTATATTCCCTCATCATGATCTGACCGAATTGCATGTACATCATCGTCAACTACAGATTGGTCATGCAACTTTGTTGTAGTTTGAAATGAATGGTTGTCAGCAATATCAATATTAATTAGATTGTCTTCGTTAACTTCAATTTGTTTTTTGCCTTCAAGAGCAACATACCAATGGTCAGACGAAGGATCTTTGACATAAAAAACTTGAGATGGTTGATGTACCATGATAAACGGTTCGTCTCGATAACCCACCTTGCGAAAATCAACCAGTGTCATACCCGAGTCATCTATTTTCACACCACTCTTATTGTCAAACCACTTACACTTGAACAATGGAACGGAAAACTTGGTGTAATCAACCTCCCATATCTCTTCTATTATACCATAATATCTCATTGATCCAAGTACAGGAGATTGATCTTTTGATGTGGAAAATTGAAGTGACTCAGCTTCTAAACTGACTCCACTATTTTGTACTGTGCTTTTATCATCCAAAGTCTTCGTATAGAATGTGCAATTATTGACTTCATAACCTGTACAACACACGACATCAAACTTCAAACCATTTGCAAGCCACAATAAAGTTTCAGAAGAATGTGGCTCTTTGTCAATTTCAGATTTGAACCAAGACATAAATGTTTTGTTATGCTCCATCAATTGCCATTTCTCTGATTGTCTTGGATTTTTATTCTTAACAATGGTTTTGTGTGCTTCCAAAAAGGGATCACCTCATCTGTGTTGTTCAATATATAAAGATGCGCTTGCAACAATTCTTCGCGATCTTTTGTCACCACATTGACACCTCGGATGCTTTTACTTGTAGAAAATTTATTCAACCATGCTGTGCGAGGAACTCCTATTGGATTCGTTGATGTCATGTAATCTGAACAAAACTCGATACTTTCTTCAGCAATATACCTTTCAATCATCGAACCTTCAGGATGATATGGATTTTTAACGTACCCTTTCAAAATCTTCATATAACGCTCAATAGGATACATCCATCTTAAGTATACCGGTCCGCACAACTTGATTTCTCTAACCAAATGAACAAGTAAATGTACCATGATGTCAAAAAAAGATGGAGGGAAAAACATCTCTAGTTGACACAAGATGATAACAATCTCGCCTTGAAGTTCATCTAACTTTGTAGGATCGATGGCTTTACTACATATTGACGAGAAAAATGAACACAACCTGTTTATGGTGTGCCTAACATTTTTGGGCAAAATTCCACGAATAGCCACCGGTAACAACTGTTGCATTAAGACGTGACAATCGTGAGACTTCATGCCAACAAGCTTTAAGTCCTGCATTGACACTAAACTCTTGATATTTGAAGAGTATCCTTGTGGTACTTTGATACTCTTTAAACATACACAAAAACTTATCTTCTCTTGTTTCGACATTGTGTAACATGCAGGGGGCAAATAAGTACGTTTACCAATCTCCTTCGGTGCCAACTCTTCTCGGATATTCATGTCAACCAAATCCAAACGAGCATTCACTCCATCTTTTGTCTTTCCCTGAATGTTGAGTAATGTACCAATCAAGCTATCACACACATTCTTTTCTACATGCATCACATCTATGCAATGTCGAACATCTAACTTTGACCAATATGGAAGATCAAAGAATATTGATTTCTTCTTCCAAGGGGTCGTTACAGATGACTTCTTCGATGTTTTCCCAAATACATGATGTATTTTATTAACTTTTTGAAGAACTTCAAGGCCAGTAAGTGGATTTGGTGCTTCGTCCCTCTCTTGATCTCCATTGAATGCTTTTTTTAACCTTCGATATGGATGATTACGTTTTAGAAATCTCCGATGACGCAGATACACCGTCTTTCTTCCATGTTTCAATTGATGAGCTGCAGTGTTTTCTTCACATATAGGACACGCTTTATGACCCTTGACACTGTATCCTGACAAATTACCATAAGCAGGAAAGTCATTAATGGTGCAAAATAACATTGCACGCATCATAAAAGTCTCTGAAGCGAATGCATCAAATATTTCAACCCCGTCAACCCACAAAACCTTCAAGTCTTCAACTAGTGGGCTTAGATAAACATCTATGTCATTTCCAGGCTGCTTTGGACCAGATATCATCATAGACAACATCATGTACTTCCTCTTCATGCACAATGCAGGAGATAAGTTGTAAATTATCAATATAACTGGCCAACAACTGTGATTGGTACTCAGATTACCAAATGGGTTCATTCCATCAGTGGCTAAACCAAGCCTAAGATTTCTACACTCTTTACCAAATTCGGGGAATTGTCGATCAATATTTTTCCATTGCTTTGAATCAGCTGGATGACGAAGCAGCCCGTCAATTTTTCTCTCATCTGCATGCCATCTAAGATTTTTAGCATCTTTGGGATTCGCAAACAAACGCTTAAGTCTGGGCACTATTGGAAGGTACCAAACTACTTTCAAAGCAGATCCATTTTTTTCTATCTGACCATTATCTTCACTATTGTTTTTTGACTTGTATCGTGATAAGCCACATTTTGGACACTTTGTCAAAAATTCAAACTCTTTCCTATACAAAATGCAGTCATTGGGACAAGCATGTATCCTTTTATACTCCATACCCATTGGACAAAGAATTTTCTTCGCATCATAATTACGAGTGGGCAGTGTATTTCCATCTGGCAACATTTCATTCAACAACGTCAACAGTTCTGTAAAACTCTTATCAGTCCATCCATTGCTCGCCTTCAAATTCATGAGCCTTAACACCGCTGACAAACGTGTGAACTTAGTTGAACCGACATACAAAGGTGTTTCTGCATCAGTCGACATCGTCTCATACACATGAGCTTTGGCAAAATTTTCTGCTCCAACATCGCGGATCATGTCCTCCAATTTGTCTTCATCCGGTCGATCTTCTTCCATGGTGGAATCAGTAACATTTACACTTTGAGAGTCAATGGGAAAATCCATTTCTTCGCCGTGCCAGATCCATGTTGTATAGCATCTTAGAAAACCATCACATATAAGATGTTCTCTAATTTGAGTTGCGTTCAACTTTCTCTCATTCAAACAGTTCACACAAGGACATCTAAACTTCACTTCATCATCAGTTCTCCCCTCATTACGTTGCGCAAATTGTATAAATTCCTCTACACCTCTCTCGTACTCAGCACTAATACGTGGTAAATTAATCCAATTTCGATCCATATTCCTAAATATTACATAAATAATATTTTAAGGTTTATAAATAATACAAGAACTACAACACAGATTACTACAACTATAGCAAAAACCATACCATACATTACCAAAACTATAACAATTTCATGCATTATCAAAATTAAAGCAAAAATTATACCACACATTACCAAAACTATAGAAATTTCATACATTACCAAAACTATAGCATTATTGAAAAACTAATGAAGAAATGACGTTAAGAATGCAAAAAGACATAAATACCTGGAAGAGGAACGCCGGCGGAGAGGGTGAAAAACGCAACGGAGAGGGTGAAAAACGCAACGAAATCACGTTTTTGATCGGCTAAAACTCGTTTTTATCGTCAAAAATCAATAATGACCGAACAATTTTGAGTTTAAACGGTGAAAAACGCAATATCTGAGATGATTGGTGGTTCGGAGAAGAAGAAAACGCGAAAACAGTGAGGCTTGCGGGAAGAAGACGATCACTGTTCAAAGTTTTAATTTTTAACTCTGAACTGGGAATCTACCGCGGTTCACTACTTAACCGCGGTATAAAAGGGGTATATGCCGCGGTTTAACCTCCAACCGCGGCATATACTAATTTAAAAAATTATCAGAAATGGCATTTTTGAAATTATTTTCAAACTATATGCCGCGGTTCAGCGGGCAACCGCGGCATATACCTCAAAATATTTAAAATAAACATTAAATTATTTTCATATAAGAGAATATGCCGCGGTTCCCCAGAGAACCGCGGCATATACCCCGCGGCATATACCCCCTGTAACGTCTCAAATTCTCTGACCCAGTCAGCACCTGCAATAAATTGGCAGGGTATATGCCGCGGTTGTGCAGAGAACCGCGGCATATACTCTGATATTTAATTTTTTATTCATACGTGGCGTCAAAGGCAATGGTTGACTGGGGTATATGCCGCGGTTCCCAGGTGAACCGCGGCATATACGTTCGATTTATTTACAAAACTGCCACCGCGCACCATTATGCTGCGGTTTTCTTTGAACCGTGGCATAATGTGCGCTGTAAAAACCCATTTTTTTACTAGTGACATTGCCACGCTTACACCTCCATTGACACGCGCACCCTTCATTTAAAACGCACTCACGTTCACGATGCATGCATGCTGACAAGTGTCATTTTGGAACTTTCTGAAAACGTTAATGGAATCCAAGTGGCAGCAGGCGGTTGGACGATCGTCCTGCGTGGGGAAAGAAATGATTTTCTGGAAAACTCTTTCCCTTTCTCTGTGCATTTCATCTTCTTCCTCAAATTTCTGATCTCCTAAATTCTCCATTCTCTCTCTAAAACCTTTCTTTCTTCTCTCTTTGGTAACTCACCATCCCTTGCTCCGTTCACGTTTCAGCACCGTGAGAAGCATCCCTGTACCGTGAGCTTTCCATCAAACCGATCGGTTTTGGATTCGGAAACGGGTAAGTTTCACGTCCTCAACTACTCTTGACTTTCAACATGCAAGCTTCATTTTGAATCTGCATGCACCGTCTCTGAACCAATATTGGTTTCCTGTAATTTTAGTTGGAAGAGTTTTGGGGTTTTGAACGTTAAGGGTAGAAGAGTATACTGGAATCTTGTGTTCTTTTTGAAGAACGAAAGCACGCTGCTTAATCCGGGTAAGGGAAGCTTTAGTAATTTAATTTAATACTTGTTTGATGTGTATGAAAGCAATGAAGTGTACTGGTTGTCTGAAATGCATGAAATATTTGATGTTTAAGTATGCATGAACGAGCATGGTTGCACTGGATGTATATGATGAATATTGTTTGAACTGTATGCTGAGAATGAAACGTATGATTTGGAATATGATTAAATTTCTGTATGGTTTGGGATGATAATATGAATTTTGTAATGTATGAGATTTATGGTGGAGAGAAATTATAAGTTATGAATCGTATGAAAACTGTAAAGTTATTGTAAAATGAAAAATCTGGAAAATATCATATTCTCTGCTTGATAATGTACGCTCGTCATCGAACGGTCTTATACCGTTCGGTTTCCCTTGAAAAGGACTTAGAATAAGAATTCTTTCATTCGGAAAGGATCCTGATGAAGAGCGAGCGTCCTTTGAGTGAAGGGTTAGGTTTGAGCGTTCGGCTCAGCCTAGCGTGTCCAACGATTGAAATAAGTTGAAGTGTATTTAGTAACGCTCGGTTTTATATTCCAGCGTTCGTCATAGGTAGCGCTTAGTCTTATACTGAGCGTTCGTCCAAATGAGCTCTCGGTCTTAGATTGAGCGTTCGTCCTGGTTAGCGTTCGGTCTAATACCGAACGTTCGTTCTAAATGAGTGTTCGTTCCTTCTTTAATTATCAGCGAGCGGTAATAGCGTTCGCCCTTAAAATCTAAATAGCGTTCGTCCAAAAGTTCTAGTGACGTTCGTCCAAGACTTCAGTGACGTTCGTCCAAAAGTTTCATTTTAGCGCTCGGTCATTGACTGGCGGTTGTCTCTTGAATTAAATCATGTTCGGAATTCATATCTAAACAATGTGATATATCTATCCATTTGATTCGTCCCAGAATTATTGAATTTAAATTATTCTAAGTACTAAAGTCAGTTCATTTAACTGATTCAAAGGAGTCTTTCTCGGTCTCGCTCTCGACGTTCGTCCTCGTTATGAAGAGGCTTGAACGTTCGTCTTTTTATGCAAGTGGAACATAGAATGAAAATGTATTTAAGAGGAAGAATTAAGATGTGCGAACACTATAAGAACTGAAATTGTGATTGTGGAATTTGAACGAGCGTTCCAGGGAGGAACGACTCTTGAATGGAAATTGAGATTTGTAAGTATGAACGTGGTAAGCTTAGATGGTGGTTCATCCTGATATTCCGTGAGTGCTCGTTCTCAAGTAGAGAGGAGTATGTCATGCGTGGGAATGGCAGGAGGTCTAGTCCATAACTGTAACTTGGACAGAACAGACTAACCTCAGGTGGCTACTGATGAGCATTCCAGTTACCCCACCTGAGTGCACGGACGCCTTAGCTACACAGGATTCATACAGTCCGGACGGTCAGTCTAGTATCAGGATTTGAATGGAATTATTGTATGAATTGAATGTATATGTTTGTGAATTTACTTGCTGTATTTGATAAGTATGAAATATCTGTTTAAATTGAATTAAATTCAATAAGCTTACCCTTGCAATTCCTTTGTGTTGTCTCGTCTATGTATATCCGTCTTGTCGAATGCAATGATCATCCGTGTGGATGTGAGCAGATGGGGAGGCGTTACTTGAAGAAACGCTGGAAGAAGAAAATTTGGAGGACGCCAACCTCGTAGAAGTGGAAGTAAAGGCCGAACAGTAGAGGCGTTCGGTTGTTAGTTAGGTTAGCGAGCGGCTGTGAGTGAGCGCTCTTTTATCGTTTGTTGTAGTTGGACGTTCGGTATTTGTTTTGTAAACCGTTCGTCCTTATTTTTGTAAACGCTCGTTAAATTTTTATATAACAGGTCGTTCGGCCATTTGTTTAATCTGTTTCCTTTACTTTTAAAACTGTTTTGGATTATTGATACGTGTAATTATTCTAAGTATATAGTTGATGACTGTATAATTTTGGGATGTTACAGGTGTAAGTTAATTAAATTTAAATTTTAGAAAAACCAAATTTATTTGTATTAATATTTTATGGATCAGTAATTTTATTTCAATTGTATTTAAAAATTATTATTTTATACCTAAATTTATATTTTAAAGATTTAATTTTAAATAATTTTTTTACAATTAAAATTATAAATTATTGGTAGATAGTAGCTATTTTTTTTGTACATATAACTGAAATATAAAAGCAAAAAATAATTTAGATAAAGCGGGTAACAAATAGTTATTATTTGTGATCGACTTTTATCCGTTGACATTCCCTGATGTAATTATCATGATTAAATCAATTTTATGATATTGATAGTTTACATATTAATAGAGTACTAACTAAAATTTTATGATCTTGATAGTTTACATGATATTATGTCGATACGTGTAGTTAGGAATTATATCGAGTTACATAAACTTAAGTTTTGTTTAACAATTTTGTTTATTTGGAATGATTTTTTTTTAAAATTCGATCATTGAAACATGTTATCAAGTCACTTGATAAACAAGTGAATGATAATCTTAAAAACTATGTAGAACTATTAAAGTGGTTTAAAATCCGTGAACTAACTCGATCCAAAGTGGTTTTAAACTAAATTTGAATTTAAAAAAATTACAAATTTCAATACGAGTCAGAAATGAACTCAATTTACTAAGAATTTGATTCACCAACCCCGACATAAAAAAAAGAATTAGTTGCATGGTTTTGAACTAACATGTAAAATTATTGTTAGTACTATGAAATTAATTTAATTATTTATTACTTAATCTTTCAATATTATCACTTAACATTCTTTTTTATTGTAAAGGAGGATAAGGAAGATAATTCAAGAGATGAAAATGTTGTAGATTTATTCATTCAAGATTCTAATTATTATAGATGGATAAATGACAACATTGATTTGATGTTACATCATAATTTGTATATTTTTTAGGTTTAATAGGTTCGGAGGTCCCTATATTTGCGGGTTGGTTTCAATTGGGTCCTCCAATTTTGGAAGTGATCAATGGAGTCCCTAATTTAACAAAATTGAGTTAATAATACCCTTTCCGTTAAATGCAATGGACAATGTTAACTTTTTAAACAGGTGGCATGCTGAGGCATCATTTTATTTGCAGCTGGCACAGTTTAAGCTGAATACGTGTATTTTATATCATTTTAAATTGTAAGTAAGAAGCAATCTGGTGGTTTGAATTATTTGAGTGGTGGAATGCATGAAAATAGTGGAAAGAGACGAAGATGTTGACGATTGTGAATGATTCCATTCGATGGTTTGAAATGCTGAGACTCACTTTATGTGAGAACTTTGAATGCTGAACAAAAGTCCCGTCCAAGTTTGCTTCGTTTTTAAATGCTTCGTTTTTAAATGTCTCAACGTTATCTCATACAAATAAAAATAATAAATCAGAACTGCTACATTTTTTTCATTTCAACAAAAAACATCAGAGTGAGTGGAAGCAGACTTTTCAAAATTTGAAGAAGAAGAAGAAGAAGAAGACGATGAAGATGGTGAGTGAAGTCTGAATTGAGAATCGAAGGAATTGCGAAGTGGAGAGATCCATCGGTGAATGGAAGCGATGGTGTGGGAGGGAGTCATGGAACTCACCAAGTGGGCGCAGGAGAAGAACACCGACCCTCTTTTGTGGTCAATTCAGGTCAGCGCCGCCCTCAACTCCGCCGGCGTCTCCCTCCCTTCCGTCGACCTCGCACACCGTCTCGTCTCCTACATCTGCTTCGACAACCACGTCCCCCTCGCCTGGAAGCTTCTCGAGAAAGCCATGGCCGTCAGAATCCTCCCTCCCTTGCTCGCCCTCTCCCTCCTTTCCACTCGCGTCCTCCCCTACCGCCACCTCCACCCCGCTGCCTACGCCCTCTACATCGACCTCCTCAACCGCCACGCCTTCTCCCTCTCGTCCAGGAATGGATCTATGAAGGATGTACTGAAATTAGGGATTTCGACAACGCTGGAGGGTGAAAAAAGAAAATTAGGGTTTAGGATTAGAAAGGAAAAGGGAATCTGAATGCAAATTAAAAATTGCAGAAATTGGTTGTTAATGTTGGAAAAGATATTACTTTTATGTTGTGCCACGTATTAAGTTCAAACTGTGCCACCTGGAAATAAAAAGATGCTCAGCATGTCACCTGTCTAAAAATTTAACGTCGTCTATTGCATTTAACGGAAAGGGTATTATTAACTCAATTTTGTTAAATTAAGGACCCAATTGATCACTTCCAAAATTGGAAGACCCAATTGAAACTAACCCGCAAATATAGAGACCTCCGAACCTATTAAACCTATTTTTTATTATATTTTGGATTATATTTGGAGTTTAAAATAATTTTGGATGTATTTGGATTATATTGAAGTTTAAGATTTAAGATGAATATGTTGGATTGACTTTTTAGATTATTTATATTTTTTTAGAATTATAATTTTTTTGATGAATTATTTATTTATTATCTAAAATAAGAAAAAAATAAATTTTTTAAATTGATTTGAAATTTTTGAATCTTGGTTACCTATTAAAAAAAATTTATAATTTTTTTGAATTAAGTGAACAATTAACCCACCAATCCATAGTGATCAGGTCAAACTCAAATTTATTAAACTCATTAATAAATGAATCAAATTAATTTGACTTACTAACTGAATAATCCATATGATAGGTAAGACCAGATAACTCATTTGACACCTCTAAAATTATCCACTTATTAATATGATACTAATGGTATAAATCTAATTTTTATTAATAAATCTATAATTTCACATAATATGAAACTCATTTTAAATGCCCCATTAGAATTTTTTGATATTTTGACTAGATTAATTTTAGAGTAGCTAGGGTTTATTCTTAAAATGTTATGTACAATAAGAATAGTATCTATACAAAATAGATAGTGTCAATCATATATTATATGTCCTTTTTACAATATACTTGAGTAATTTGGTAAATATATTGTTATAAGTGATAAAGTATATTATATATAATTAATTTTGAATTTTGCTTGATTTTAGAAAAGGTGACAAATAATAACTTAGTTATATTTACTTTTACGTCTTGATGTCAATCTTAGTGAAGTACATGAGTTTAGAATATAGATTGTTTTTACGAGATACATATTTCCTTTAAACAAAACTGTTATACTTAATAGTTATAAATACAAACAATTTTAAAGTAACTCCATACTATTTTAACATGTCATTTAAAAAAAATTATTTTATTTATTCTTATATCATTACCGTGAGCATAATTGATAGTTTCTAAATTAAATGTGCTGCCTTATTTTATAGAATAACATTATTAAATTGAACAAACATATTTTTAATCATGTTAAGGTATAATTAGTGATCCAACTTAGAGTTGTGAATGGTCGGGCCATGCTCTTGATACCCTCCGACACCTCCATTTCTCACATGGGCACATTTGCTTCAATGCACTAGTAAAAATTATGCTTTTTAACTCGTCCAATAGACTTCGGTTTAAGGAAAACCGAAGTCTATGAGAGAGCGGTGACAATTTTGTAGTTTTGATGAATTTATATGCCTTGGTTTAGTAAGGACCGAAGCATATAAACTGTGTTTTGGACTATTAACTCGGTTAAAGGTGGAATCGAGACTGTATTTTGGCGTATTGACTCGGTTAAAGGTAGAACCGATGCCTATTACCTCGGTCAAATCAGTCACACCTGACCTACTCTCATCTTCGCTTTTTCATTTTACACGAAGCGGTTCTTTCACTTTCATCTCCCCTTTTTCATTTTCATCTGGCAGAAACAGAGAGGGCGCGATCTCTCTTCTCCTCCCCCACTTGACAGCCACGGTACGAGGACGAGACGCGATGGTGGCCGGCGTCGAAAGCGGAGGGGAGGCGCGATGGTGGCCGGTGTCGAAAGCGGAGGGGAGGCGTGATGGTGGCCGGCGTCGAAAGCGGAGGGGAGGCGCGATGGTGGCCGGCGTCGAAAGCAGAGGGGAGGCGCGATGGTGGAGACGAGTACCACGACGGCGATGATGGGAGGCTCGCCGATCTAAGGCGTTTGGCGAGCAGAGAAGATGGTGCCTTGGAGACGATGGGAGGTTCATCGATCTAAGAGTTGAATGGAGTTCCTTGGCGAGGTGGCGGCGAGGTCAGGCAAGGTCGCGGTGAGGGCGTCCTGCAGCGATGGCGTTGGCGTTGGCGAGCAAAGAAGAGGTGGCGGCGAGGCATCCTGTAGCGGTGGCGAGCAACCTCCCTTCTTCCCCAAATCTTTTCTTCTTCCCTAAATGCTCATTGTATCAAAACCCATACTTTTTTTTCTCTGTTATTTTGGGAGCGATTTTGTTAAGGTTGGTGTATTTGATTTTTCTGTGTTATTCTGATATTTGGTTTTGTATGTTCTGAGATTTGGTTCTGTGAAAGGGAAAAAAATTCAATAACCCTTTGTTATTCTGATATTTGGTTCTGTATATCTTCTGAGATTTGGTTCTGTGAAAGGGACAAAAATTCAATAACCCTTTGCTTGCTTGGATTGTGCAACGAAGAGGGAGAAGTGGATTGTTTTGAAAAAAAAAACACGCAATTGCCTCGGTTATCTAAGAACCGAGGCATCATCCAGTCTCTTTTTAACCTGGTTCAGAACCGAGGCATAAAGCCACCCTCTTTTACATCGTCCGAATATGACTCGGTTGCAGAACCGAATCCTATAAACAAAATTAACCGATGCCATTTCCTTATCCTGTACTAGTGATGGTAGCTGATAATTATTTGAAGGTTACTTTGAAAAATGCATCACTAATTTTATGGAAGTAGCATTTACTTGTACATTTAATTAGCTCATTATGGTAATTCTTTTTTAAATCAAATAAAAATTATAGAATAAAAAAATATTTAAAAAAATTAGAATTAGAAAAATAGTTTACAAATATTAATTTATTTTTATATTATTTGAAAGATCTAAATAAAAAATAGGATTAAATATAATCCTTTGTCTTAAAATCATTTTCAAAAATTGTATTTTTTTCCTTAATCAAATTTGAGTTAATCAAATTTCAATTTCTTAAAACAAATTTAATTGAGCCCTTACAAAAATTTTAAAGTCTATTGAGTAGTAATAAATTCTTAATTTTGAATACTCAATAGATTATACAAAATTAATAGATCATACAAATAACTTTTCATTTTATTAATATAATACTATTAAAATAGGATATTTCATAATTAATACTCAAAAATACGTAATCTAAAATATATTGTATATTAGTATAGTTATTCAAAAAATAAGATTATAAATAAAAGATAAGATTATAATAATATAGCATATATACATGTCAAGCTACTCTATTATGGTTCTAATTTAAAACTATTATCTAATATCTTTTAACGACTCAGATAATTGTTGTTTAACTCAATTGAGTTAAAGACAACTAGAGAGCTTTTCGAGGATACTAAGATTGTTTATAGAAATCAGGAGTATGTGACATTCAACTAATATAGGGTAACATGAGTTATTCGCTAACTATGGATACCATGAATGATGAAGAATACTACAAAATCAAGAGCGGGTGAAACTCAACTAGGCAGTGTATAAGGGGATACCAGGAGTGTCTAGGGATACTAGGAGTGGTGAAAATACTCAGTTGTAATCTTCTTGAAAATTATAGTGGAACCCTCTAAGGTTAGAGGAGACTAGACATACCTTAGTTGGAGTGAATTAGTATAAATATATTTGTGCATTTAGTGTTTACTTCTCTCTCAATGCTTCTCTTATAAAACTTGTAGTTGCATTTTCGTTTCAAATATAAAAGCTTTCCATACTAAACAATTATTCGTTAAGATTAAGTCTTTACAAACACTATAGCGAATAGTATGAATAGCACTTGAAAAGAACTTATTGTTTAAAACCAATCGCAAGGTCGAGCGTTTAACAACTTACTTGAAAAATCTTGTACTCGACGAAAGTGCTATATTAGAAAGTGATATGATCATAAATGGGGCAACAATGAAGAGCTTTCAAAGTGACAACAAGCATAAAAAAAGAGTAGAATAGGTTTCCTTTGGGCGTGTATTTGCCTTTTGATTTCTTTCTCTTAGTTCTTGTGAATAATTGCTTATAAACTCTTCTTTCTCTTTAAGAGCAAGCAATGTGGGACTATCCATGGCTTGATCTTAAAAAGAAGAGAAGAGAAAGTGAGCATTCTAGGCGTGTAGGAGTTAGTAGCATAACTAGTTTTCATATTTTGAACTATACGAGAACTAGTTGCCTTATAAACCCTTTGGAGTGGAGAGAATTGAGCAATGTGGGACTCAAAAGTCCCTATAAGACCTGTAGCAGCTGCTGGACGGACTACACCCTCAAAAGTCCCACATCTCCTAGATCTTGCATCTTAGCTCACTCCAAAGGTTATATAAGAAGGCTTAGGGGTCTCCTTTTTGTACACCTTACCTTGATTCAATGAATTTGAGTTGATTTGCACTTTTGCAATCCTCTTTGAGATAGAATTCTGTCTCTAAAGTCCCAAATTTGGGCAGACCTTATCTTGTTCAAGCAAGTGGCGGTCCTCCTCTTGATGCTTATCTTGGAAGCTTGTTCAAGTGGCGCATCTTCAATTCCTAAGTTTCCTTTTCTTTAATCTCTTCCATTTTTAATTTCTTTCCCATTCTCTTAAATGTCATTTAGTATATTCTCTCTAGGTATGCACTTCCCCATCATTTAGTAAATGGGAAAGAAATTAAAAATGGAAGAGATTAAAGAAAAGGAAACTTAGGAATTGAAGATGCGCCACTTGAACAAGCTTCCAAGATAAGCATCAAGAGGAGGACCGCCACTTGCTTGAACAAGATAAGGTCTGCCCAAATTTGGGACTTTAGAGACAGAATTCTATCTCAAAGAGGATTGCAAAAGTGCAAATCAACTCAAATTCATTGAATCAAGGTAAGGTGTACAAAAAGGAGACCCCTAAGCCTTCTTATATAACCTTTGGAGTGAGCTAAGATGCAAGATCTAGGAGATGTGGGACTTTTGAGGGTGTAGTCCATCCTGCAGCTGCTGCAGGTCTTATAGGGACTTTTGAGTCCCACATTGCTCAATTCTCTCCACTCCAAAGGGTTTATAAGGCAACTAGTTCTCGTATAGTTCAAAATATGAAAACTAGCTATGCTACTAACTCCTACACGCCTAGAATGCTCACTTTCTCTTCTCTTCTTTTTAAGATCAAGCAATGGATAGTCCCACATTGCTTGCTCTTAAAGAGAAAGAAGAGTTTATAAGCAATTAATCACAAGAACTAAGAGAAAGAAATCAAAAGGCAAATACACGCCCAAAGGAAACCTATTCTACTCTTTTTTATGCTTGTTGTCACTTTGAAAGCTCTTCATTGTTGCCCCATTTATGATCATATCATCCCCCCCAGGTTGGAGAGGATTCGACCTCGAATCTTGAAAAACCTGCAACAAAGAGAGATTAGTGACTTATTTCGTGTATAAACCAAAGCAACTCCTCCTGGATCAAATGTCAACCTGCAAAAATCATTAAACATTTTGTGAATGAATTTATGTTGACTAATCAATGTATATAAACAAGTAATAGTAAAAGAAAGTCTCCTGATATTTTTATTGCATTTAGGGGTGTAAACTAGGAGACCATTTTTAGAGAAAAAATTATTTTTGTCTTGAGTTGAATGGAACCAAAGGGGTAACACTAACTCATGATATGTTTCACAAATGTTTATGGAATAGTTGGAAAGAAGGAAAGAGGGAGGTGAAAAAGTTCTGCAAAATATTTTTGGAATAAAGAAAGAAAACTTAGTAAAAGGAGAAAAGTAGAAGGATTGAAAAACTCCCCTGTCATGGTTTAGATCTATTTGAATGATGGGAGTGGATGGTGCCTTCAGTAACACTTCCTTTTTGACTAAGACTTTGTCCTTCTCCATTTCTCTCACAAGTTCTTCTTTTTCTTTCGTTTCTCTCTCCTCTCTTTCTTTTCTCTCAGTCTCTTCTTTTGCTGTCTCCTCTCTTTCTTTTCTTTCTTCATTTAAACAAGTAAGCATGACCTTCTCTTTGACATCACTTGATGAGGAAGAAGAGCTATAGGTTGGTGAAGTTAAGGAAGAGGTAAACTCATTAGTCATAATTACTTCACCCTCAATGCATGTTGCCTTTTTGGTGGGGCAGGCAGAGGCTATATGACTGTGTCCTAAACATTTAAAACATTTAATGTGACTTGGTCTAGAAGGAGATTTAGGTAGGGAAGAGGAATGGTTAGAAGAAGAATGAGGAAGCGATTTGTTAGTGGGCTCCTTAGAAACATCCTTGGTTTTATCCTTTGATGATGAGGATTTGTAGAAAACATCTCTTAAAGATTTGGAAAATTTGTTGTGACAAGCTTCTTTTTTCAAGAGTTTCTTCTCTACTTTCATGGCTCTATGAACCACTACATCTAAAGTCTCATCATCATGGAATTCAATTATATCTTGGATGTTGCTATTAAGTCCACTAATAAATCTAACTATTTTTGCATGATCATTTTCTTTAAGGTTAGTATGATGTAGGAGCACTTCGAGCTCACGAGCATACTCCTCCACACTTCGTCTACCTTGAGTAAGTCGTTGGAGCTTAATCAAGAGGTCCCTATGGTAGTATGGAGGTACGAAACGTTGGTACAAAATGTCCCTGCAATGTTCCCATGTACTCGCGGGTGAGGCCATGGTTAAGTATCTCCTATTTAGCCATTGTTTGGCGTATCCCTCTAAAGCTAAACAAGCTAACTTTACACGTAAAGGTCCATTTACACTATACAAATCAAAAATTTGGTCTACTTTAGCTATCCAATCTAGAAAAATAGACGGCTCGGCTTCCCCTTTGAAAGTAGGCAAGTTCAACTTTGGTAGTGTAAGGCCTTGGTCCATAACTTTATCTTCTGGATGCTTCTTTGGCGAAGGAAGGTATACATTTACGGTTCTAGCTTCTTGCTTCTTCTTGTAGAAACCATGATCATGACCATAAGGTTGCTCCCCTTTTGCTTTCGCGTCCTTGTCCAGTCGTTTACTAATGGAGTCAAGTTGATGTTGCATTTGTTGAAAGGCCTTTATCCAGTCAAGTTTGCTAGAGGCACTTTCTTGATGGCTACTTCCAGTGGAAGAAGAATTGCTTGAACCTGCAGACATGGTGTTCTAATGCAAACAGCAGCAACACTTTCAAAACAAAACAAGTTAGAAACAATATTAAAACAACAATAAAGGTCGCGCAAACAACAGCCAAGGTTCACTCCAATAGCACAAAAAATTTAGGCTCAAGACTCACGATTTTAGTGAAACAAAGCAAGATCACTATACTCACATGCACTCTTCTTTCAAAATAGTAATGTCTCACAAGTCCACTTTGAGAGCACCAACTCAAGTCCAAAGAAAATGGAAAGATGTACAATCCACCCTCAATGCAAAGAAGCCAAATCAAGACAGCACATGGTAGAAGCCAAAGAATGAATGAAAACTACAAGACAAATAATGAAAATGGAACCTAAAAAATCAAGAAACTTGGCACAAAAAAGAAAAAGGAGGCAGCAATCTAATGATTTTATGAAGACAAAACAGCAAGAAAAATGGAGGCAAAACAGTGGCACAAATGAACAAGACAACAAAGAAAATTTGACACAACTAAGAAACAAGTCACGCCAAAATTCTATGCATACATGAAGAGTAAGATCTAGCAATGGATGGAATTAATTTGGCAAACTTCAAACCTATATATTCTGTAATTTTATGACAAAAGAGGCTGCAAAATTAGCTATCAAACACACCAAAACAGTGGGCAAACTTCTCAGCCAGACTAGCACAAAACAACAACCAAATTTGGTGTTGGTTTGATTTTTATTTTAATCATACAGAATTGATATTACTAGTCTCGGCCAAGGAGGATTTAATTGAGATGTGTATTTGATTAAAGCTAAAATTGAATGTAAGTAATGCCTCTACTAATACAGAACATACAAGCAAAGTCTACACACTTAAATCCTAGGTTGATCAAACTCAATTCAGCATACAAGAACCAAGATGCAACAAGACTCTTAAGAAGTGCAATTTCAAGAATTATTTGCTAGAAAACTCCTAAGGAGGAAACACATATGACTCAAAATCAAAGCTAAGCAAGCAAGAAAGACGCAAATAAGCCAGCCAAGACAAGAATTATAAGCTGGAAAAAACAAACAAAAGGAAATAGGACACCTACTTGTAGAAGACTTCCAATAGCATTGTTGCTGTTTGAAGAAATGACTGCTTGTATAATGCTCTGGACAGCTACGGATAATCACCTCCAAGCTGTGATATGAAGTGTTTAATCCTTGCTTAAGAGTATTGGTAGGCCTTAGCACCGTCCACAGATCAAATTCAGCCACCACAAGTACCAAACAGCAAGCAAACAATGCAAACAGATTAGAAGTCACACAACAGTAAGCACTGAACTGACATAGTGGAAAACAAAATTTACTGGGAACAGCACAGAACGAATTTGAACAAAGTAAAAATCGTACATGAAACTAGACATCCAGAAGAAACTTTGAAAAAAATTGCATGGAAAACGGACTAGAAATGAAGCTAAACTAAATCATACAAGTTGATTGTATTTTCACGCAGAGGTTGGGCGAGACAGAAAATGGCTCAGCGAAAATGAACATATCTAAGCTATTCTACTCTAGCATGCAATTCCTAAGAGATCAAAAACCTAGAGAGAATATACTAAATGACATTTAAGAGAACGGGAAAGAAATTAAAAATGGAAGAGATTAAAGAAAAGGAAACTTATGAATTGAAGATGCGCCACTTGAACAAGCTTCCAAGATAAGCATCAAGAGGAGGACCGCCACTTGCTTGAACAAGATAAGGTCTGCCCAAATTTGGGACTTTAGAGACAGAATTCTATCTCAAAGAAGATTGCAAAAGTGCAAATCAACTCAAATTCATTGAATCAAGGTAAGGTGTTCAAAAAGGAGACCCCTAAGCCTTCTTATATAACCTTTGGAGTGAGCTAAGATGCAAGATCTAAGAGATGTGGGACTTTTGAGGGTGTAGTCCTATAGGGACTTTTGAGTTCCACATTGCTCAATTCTCTCCACTCTAAAGGGTTTATAAGGCAACTAGTTCTCATATAGTTCAAAATATGAAAACTAGCTATGCTACTAACTCCTACACGCCTAGAATGCTCACTTTCTCTTCTCTTCTTTTTAAGATCAAGCCATGGATAATCCCACATTGCTTGCTCTTAAAGAGAAAGAAGAGTTTATAAGCAATTAATCACAAGAACTAAGAGAAAGAAATCAAAAGGCAAATACACGCCCAAAGGAAACCTATTCTACTCTTTTTTATGCTTGTTGTCACGTTGAAAGCTCTTCATTGTTGCCCCATTTATGATCATATCAAAAAGGCTGCAAATTTTTTTTCTATTAACACTGTTAGAATGTGTTTTGATCGTTGATCGTAGTTTTCTATGTGCAAATAGAGTATCCTGTGTGAGGTAGAGTTTACTAGGAGTACATTTTGAGTTTAGGAGAGTCAATTCAGGTAAGAGAAGCTAGTTTTAAATTTAGTTCTTAATAAGGCTTGCTAGATTTGTTTTAAAATGGTATTTATACATGTTTGAAGATTAAATTGATGCTTGAGTGATGAAATTGAGTTTAATTGCATTAATGATAGTTGTAAATTTTTGCGTAACTTGATTGGATAGAAAATTTTGACTTTTAGTGAGTATGTGACACTTAATTGATTTGGTGGATCGGTGATCACACTTAATTAATTTGGTGGATCGATGATTTTTAGTGAGTATGTGACACTCAATTGATTTGAATAAGAAAAATTGTGTTGTATATTAAGTTTGATATATGACATTGTGAAGTTGGAAATGAATAGGTATTATAGTATTTCTAGTCTCTAATAAGTCACTTTGATCGAATGAAGTATTACACTTGTTAAATTGGTGAAATTGTACTATCCAGGTATGTATTGATTCCAAGTATATCTATCTATTTTAAGGGTTGATTTAGTATGTGAATTGGATGGGTGATTTGGGGTAAATTATTGTTGTGTGATGTAACACCCCAAAATAAAACATCTCACACTAGTCATTTCATAAATAAAGAGTTCATACTGAAAAATACATTATGCTTTCAAACATAACGAAAAACACTCATAAATTTTTTTTGATTTCATCTTAAACTATTCTTCATTTCTCTATTGTCTCTTGCTTCACTTGTATTGGTTCAGACGTTCCCTCATCTGCTCCCGTATAACATATACGTTATACGATCATCGAAAAAATAAGATTTTTCGGCACAAACAAACAAGTAAGAGTAAGCTACCATGCATATTCTAAAAGAGGCATAACATTATTATTATACGTAATACATTCACCATAAATTCTTGTAAGATGAAATTATTATACTAGACTATATTTTCCAGATATAATGTTGATGGAAGTCTCGGATGGTCATGCACTTGTGGTGACCTCTACCCCTCTTACAACACAATCTTGGCCAAATGCAATCTATCATATCACCTACAAGGTTAGTCCATTAACATCTATGACCATAAATGAACATAGACTAGGACCTCCTACCACTCTCACCACATAACACATCATTCTCTATTTGAGACTAGATAATTATTAGAGTATTAGGATAACCACCAACAATAGAACCCTCAACATCAACACATACACTAATACCATGTCATGATAGAGTCTCTCCCCGAGACTCATACTATAGTCAAATTTATAATTTCATATCCAACATCATAAAATACATTTATCACAGAAATCATACAAAATGAATATATCACAAAATAAATTAACAAAACAATAATAAAATACCACTATAAATGGTCACCGGAGAAGAATCAAATGTTTGACGCATCAAACTCACCATAAACACCAGTACATATGACTAGTCACAACTTACTGGATTAGACCAGGACTGCTCTATGATCAGGGATATACCAACTCCGGTTTTTAAGATTCCTCTATCCTACCATAAAAAATAACCTTAATATAAACATTCTAGGGAAACAAGAAGTTGAAACTGGCATAGCCGGTTAGACATCTGCTTATCCTTCTAGAAAGATGCAATAGAAAAAGATAAAAACATTAAAAGTTCTGGGGAAACAAGAAGTTGAATCTGGCATAGTTGGTTAGACAACTTCTCATCCTTCTATAAAGATGCAATAGAAAAAGATAAAAACAATAAAAGTTCTGGGGAAACAAGAAGTTGAATTTGTCATAGCCGGTTAGACAACTTTTCATCCTTCCAAAAAGATGCAAAAGAAACAAATAAACGTTCTTGGAAAACAAGAAGTTGAATCTGGTAAAGCCGGTTATACAACTTCTCATCCTTCCAGAAAGATGCAAAAGAAACAACTAAACGTTCTAGGAAACAAGAAATTGAATCATAACGTAATCGTAGCAGAACAAAATCAAAATCACGTTTTACAACCATCAATAGACTTGGATCTCATCACAGAAGCATGTTCATATTCAAAATTCAAAATCATACAAAAACAAAAGACTCCATATTCAAGATTTAAGATCAGACAAAAGCAAAAGATTGCATATTTAGGATTCAAGATCATACAAAAACAAAAGACTCAAGATTAGCTTCTCTTACCTCAATTCCAGACTTAATCTCATGCTTAGAAATTGTTCCTCGAAAACTTCCAGAATTTCCCCTTTACAACTAGAATTTCCTCCAACTCTTTCTTCTCTCAAAATTTGTCAATTTTTGGTGCAATTTCAGCCTTACCCCCTGCTTGCTATTTAAAGGCTAAGATTTGGCACTATTTAGTTTTTTTAAATAATATTTTATTAAAAATAATATTTAAACTCCCGTTACCGAAAGTTGCTCCCCATTGACTCCACTTCTAAAAGTAGTTTTGTCCTTTTGCAATAATTTTTTTTTTACAAAACCTTCTAAAATAAATTCTCAAAATTTTGAATTTCATCTTATGAAATTACTATAATCCTTTATCCTAAATTTTTAATTTTTCTTATCATAATTTTCTTATTAATTATATTTTCTACCTTTAAAATTAATACTACTAATAAAGAAAAATTGATACTATTTATTAAAATAAATAAATTTTCATGGACTTTACATGTGAATAATGAATTTAATGAAGTAATGTGTTAGAAATATGGTAACTTGGAGTGTGATGATGATTTTTCTTTGAGACCTTTGATGGGTTAAATTGGGGCTTCTTCTTGAGCTAAGAAAAATTTAAATTGTTATCTTATAAGTTGTATATAGTAGAGAATAGTTCAAGAAGAGTCAAATTGATCAATTAAACCTTGTAGGAAAATCACAAAGTTGTGGTGTAGTGTTGGGCATGACTACAACGTAGTTAGGTACCAATTAGACTATGGCTACTGACTTGGCTAGTGTTAGACACCACCTTAGTACCATTGGACATAACCTAGTAAGTGAGTTGACTAACTTGTTCACATTGGGTGGCACCTACTCTACATCCACATAGTCTACATTGAGTTCCACCCTAATTTTCTCATCTCAGTGATCTTGAAAAAAATGTGATTCTCGTTTTGTTAACATTCGGATTGAGCTAAAATTTTGACTACATGTTCTAGACATATGATTTTCTTATTTTGACCATTGGTATATTTGATTAAAACTACGTGGTTAAAAAAATACTTTTCACCTTAGTGTAATTATTGAAAAATGTAAGATCTGAGAAAATAAGGGTTTTAAAAATAAAGTAGTTGAAAGAAAATAGGCGATATAATTTTGTTGGGTTTAGATATTAAACAAAGATATTATTATTATTAGTTATTGTATATATTTCAAATGATATATTGAGAGATATTATTATGTATAATTAGATATTATGGCTAGATAATATATATTATTGATAGACTCAATCAATTAAAATAAAATGTATTATTGTAAGTGAGAAAATATTAGAGATAGAGTTGAGTGGATTCATAAATAGTAAGATATAGAGAAATGGGTGGTTTTATGTTTCGAAACCCTAGAAACTCTAAATCAAAGAGAGAAAATAAAGGAAGAAAGGACATGGGCGTTTTGGGGTGATAAACTCTTAGTGTAAAGGAAGATTTGTGGTGTTTTAAGGTTGCAGATAAAGCCTTATGATTGGTCAAGGTATGTGGAAGCTTACCTTTGTTTGTTTATGGTTGTATGTTATATGTGTTTTTGGTTATTTTGGATTGATGATCCTTGTTGATACATGTGTTTATATGATTATGATTATGATTATATATTGTTATTGTTGGGCAAGGGTTTATGTATGCATGAACATAGAGTTTATGTAATATTTGTGTTGAGTTTTCCCTATGAATGTATGTATGGTTTGTTGGGTTATCCCAATAGAGGGTTTGATGCTAAGGAGGAACAAAGTTATGATATTTGGGAGTTTCCATGCAAATATATGTTGCAATGTTGTGTTATTGGAATCCATTCCTATGTGGAGAATAGGCCAAATGAACTGGACCATTATGTCTTACTTTGTTTTAGTGGAGATGGGTTAGATTAGTAGGACACATTAGAGTCATTTGAAGAGAGAGAAAAGTCAAGTAAGAGAATAAGAGAAGAAGTAATTTTCGCATAACATATAACCTGCACTAGTGTTTTCGTCATTCTCAAGTCGTTCACCGTTGGATTCAGATGATTTTTTGGCAGTGTGTTTCGGACGTATGGTTCTTCATTTTGACCGCTCGGATCGTGAATCAAAGGTTTAATTTTGGAGAAAACATTCTCGCATTAGCAGATCTGTTTTGGACAATTTTCATCTTCTTGGTTCTTATTTGTAAGCATTATGCTTAGTTAGTTTGGCTAATCGAAAACCCTATTTCGGTATTTTTATCGGAGACCCTTTTGCACCCTATTATTGGCGGCATAACATGTCAATGATTGGATCTGGATAATTCAAGTGATGTATTATATTTGTTTCAGTATGTTTACATGGGTATGTGATGCTTGAATGCATGTATGATGTGTTAACTATGTTTCCACGTGATCTAGGATTGATGTATGTATTTTGCAATGCTTGAATCATTTCTAGGATGTGTTTCAATTCGGCAATAATCGATTATCATTAGTTATAATTGATTATCTACGCGTTGATTTTGAGTATGGTTTAAGGAATAATCAATTATCTAGGATGATAATTGATTATCCCTTCCTACATGATGTTGTTCAAGAGTAGGAAGTGATCTAGTGTGGTGGCGGTGATACCCTTAAAGTTAGGGTCTCTATTTCACCTATGTGAGGCAAGGGAAGAGGATGAGTTACGATAATAGCGATATTGGTTTTCCATGATCATTGGTTAGCTTAGTGAGAGAGTCATGGTGTTGAACCAACCATGTGGTGTGATGGTGGGTATGTGTCAACACCCAATTTCGTCCGAGTAAGTTAATAGAATAAAAATTAAAAGTAAAGATAAAAAACAAAAATAAGAGAATAATAATTAACGGTGGGTAAAGAAAAAAAGGAAAATAATAAAATAAATTTCCTTAATGTAGGACACATCACTAGAAAATATTTTTGAAATATTAGTTTGATATGGTAATAATTTGAATCAATATTATGCCAATAATTATAAACAATAATTAAAATGGTATATTAATATAATTTGCTGCGTCAATTGCTTTTAAAGAGGAAAATATGATTTTAAAAATGAACAAATTTTCTGACAATAATTATAATCAATGTCTTGAATATTATTTGATTTCTTTTCCTTAGGACCAAGACATTTTCTTTCCCTATTTTGTTCGTTGTCTATTAATTCACAATTAAGGGCAAGATTACCATAATATTACAATGTGTGTATATAAATACACACCCTGTCGTGACAGAAAAATAAAGAAAAAGAGAGATACTCTGAAATAAGAGTGAACAAATACGATGAGAGAAAAATAAGTTCTCATGTTAGAGAGACTCTGCCAAAAGAGACTACCAAGGAAGAACCAGGGGAGTACTAAAAGCTGAAAAGGGTATGTCACCTCTGCACCCTTCTTTTTTTTCTCTTTTTATTACACTTTGAAGGTTTTCTTTCTAAAAGTATTATTTTCTACTACACACAAATAACATTTTTTTTAAAATCATAAATTTGTTAGTATAAGTACTCGTCGGCCCATGGCCGATTTCTTTCGTTTTCCCATCATTCTTGAAATAAAAAAATACAAGATCTTTAAAACAAAAAAAATGTTAATCTTGTTAAACCAAATCCTTGTCGGTTCGCTTTTCAAAAATCTCAAACAATTCATAATCAGTTTTAAACCAACTCAAACCTTTTTCTAGATATAGAATTACATGATCCTTGATTGTCCATCATAAATGGATATACGTAAGAGCAAGTCAATCCTTGTCGGGTTCATAACAAAAAAATATTTTTTGGTTTCTTATTAGTTTCTTTATATTTTTTTTAGGGAAAATTAAACATTTTGGAAAACCACGTCAACTTTATACATTTAATTAAAGGTAATGCCTTTGGGCACGCGTAGTACGGTGCTAACACCTTCCTTACGCGTAACCGATTCTCGAACCTAAAATTTAGTTTTCGTAGACCATGTCTTATTTTATGATTTTCCATAGTTTTTCATAATAAATTATGGTGGCGACTCCCAAAATCTTTTCTTAAACTCGTTTAGTGTTGAGATGAACAATTGGGAATAGGGAAGACAGGTCCAAAGTTGTGGTGGAGGACCACTAGAATCATCTTGTTTATATAAACATGAATTATACGAGGAAGTATGGAGGTTGACATACATTTATAATGATGGTTGGATAAGCACGAGTTACCTTAAATTGACAGATGGTGTAGAGCTAATGGGTTGAACATGATTTCGTTTAAGGGAATGTAGGTGTGGTTATTTCTTTGGTTGTTATAGTCTTATTATGAATTGATGTTGTTTGGTGTGATGCAATTGTAATAAGGACTTAACTATTGTGATATAAATGTTACATTGGTGATTTGGTGTTTATTTTGGTATTATTTTGAATGCATTGATCAATTTATGATAATGTTGTAAGGAGAGTTAAATCTCTGTGGTTGTGATTGTAGATGTTGTGTGATTCCTAGAACACGTTGTTTGTTTAAACGATGGGCTTTTTGGTGGTGTAACTCATGCATGAGGGGTAGAGTTCTCTACTAGTGTAGGTGTGGTTCTTTGGGTATGTTGCTTTGATTTTACTTATGGGTGGTTTGGGTAGTAACAAATTAATTATCTTAAGTGATAATCGATTATCACAATGCATTTTGATGAAAAATGGTGAATTTGATGAAGAATGGACATGAACCAAGCCTGATGAGCTGTGGAACATGATGATAATCATAGATTGAGGTTAGTTGTTATGTTTAGAGTTAGTTTGACTTGTGATTGAGAGTGGAACATGAGTGAGTGTTGGGATGTACTTGAGTATGTGATTGATGAGCATGAGAGTAGAGGATAAGTCTACTTATTGTACCTCATAAATCTTGGTTCTATATGTGGATATGTGCTTCTTTTTGCCTTTTGTGCATTGGAAGGAAATGATCTGTAGGGGAGGCTACAAGTGGACTGTAGGAGCAGTTATAGTTGGTGAGGTAGGGTACAAGAGTGAGATTGACTCTTTGCACTATGGTATTGTGGTATAGTGATGCTCATGGTACATGTCTAAAAAAAATTTCAGTTAATTACATCGTCTTTCCTTAATGTACATGTCTTCAATCATAAAAATAAAAAATAGATTTTCTTTAGTAACGTGCATCATTTTCATTTCATATTACATTTCTTCATTGATAAAACCCAAAAAAATATGCATATCGTATCAAAAGTTGAGTCAATTATTTTCTATGCAAATCATCAATTTTGTGACATTTCATAACAAATTTAATGGATAGTCAAATGATCAAATCACATTTCCTTAAGAAATATTTGTGTGTGCATTGCTTGAAAACATCATCCTTCAACCTTCACTAAACCAGAGATTCTGGGTTCGATCCCCAGTGGAGTCGCCATCTGTCGCAACCAGAATCGCGATGGGACGACGATCCTTAAAAAATAAGTTTCGAAAAGAGATTTGGAGTCGCCACCATAGTTTATTTTGGATAACTACGGAAAAACCATAAAATTATAAGGCATGGTCAAATTGAACCAGATTCTTGGTTCGGGAGTCGGTTACGTGTAGGGAAGGTATTAGCACCCTACAACGCCTGCCCTAAGGCAATACCTTTAACTAAATGCACGAACATGGATGTGGTTTTCAAAATGTTTAACTTTCCATTAAAATAAAACACTAAAGAAACAAACAATACTTTTTAGTTTTTTGGGCCCAACAAGGATTGACCTTGCTCCTACGTATTCTCATGTGAGAAATCAGGATTATGTAGTTCTTTTAGAAAACTGCTTGAAAATTTGTTTGAAAATTGTTGAGAAAATTTGTTTGGAAAATGATTATGGATAAATTTGGATTTTTAGGGAAAGTGAGCCTGACAAGGACTGGCCTTGCTCCTACGTATCTCCACTTTTGATGGAGAATCAAGGATCACGTAGTTCTGGCTGCAATTTGTTTGTTGTGTGAAATTGTAGATATTTTTTCATGTTTTTTTGTAATTTTTATTTAGGAAAGAGAAAAAGTTTTCAGCACAAGGACGATGCGTGCGATCACATATGTGCCTAAACCTTTAAGACATGTTTTTGTAATTTTATTTAAGAAAGAGAAAAGGTTTTCAGCACAAGGACGATGCGTGCAATCATACATGCGCCTAAACCTTTAGGACATATTTTTGTTATTTTTATTTAAGAAAGAGAAAAGGTTTTTAGCACAAGGACGATGCGTGCGATCACACATGTGCCTAAACCTTTAAAACATATTTTTGTTATTTTTATTTTTTCTTTCTTCCTTTCTCTTTTTATTTTTTTATTTTTTTTATTTTTATGCAAAAACCAAACAAATAAATCAAATTGATAAAACAAAGGGGTGTGGGATTATCATACAAGGGGTTGCATGCAATAAGAAAAATAAAAACACAAAAACATAAAAATAAAGCAAGAAAACAAGCCCAACATGAATAGGGGTACAGAGATAAAAACCAGAAGTGCGGAGCGAAAATGAGGCTCTTTTGATTGGGCCAAAATTCTCTTCTCCAACTCTGCATCGGCCACGGGTGTGAGGATAGAATTTGGAGGTGCCATTGGGTTCTTGTCAGGCCCAGTTCCTTTTTATTATTTATTATTTTTTTTATTGGCAGAAACAGATGGGCTTAGACCCAAACTGAGTAGGGGTGCAGATGGAGTTATGCATGTGGTGACAGAAAGAGAGGAGTAACCCACGCCGGGCCCCAGGCTAGGTCCAAAGCCCTTTTTGATCATTCACCTAAATTGGGGTCTGCCTACACCCCCATCTTCCTTCTCATTCGCCAAACACGAGCCCCAATCTTTCTTCTCCCAGCCAACGACTCCTGCGTGCCGCCAAGCCATCCATCGCGCCACAACGGCCACCGCCGCCACCACCTTCCGTCTTGCTCGTCTTCCTTTGAAATCGGCCACCCTAGGGAGGGGTTCGTCTTGTCCGCCGGCTCACGCACACTGGCCGCCGCGCCATCGCCTTTCACCAGCTCTTCCCTTCTTCCTTGCGCGCATACAACCGCTTCCGCCGATAGAGAAGAATCCGCTTCGATCCGAGAACGACACCGACCGCCACCACTGTGATCCACGAGCCAAGGCGCCACTAGTTGCAGCGTCAAAGCCCTCCTCTTCCTCCGATCCGGCGCCATCCTATGCGCCCTTGGTTCGACCAGATTTGTTGCCGGTGATGCTGCCGGTGCATGCCTCTGCCGAATCCATCTCTGCCCCTAAAATCATCACTGTCACAGCCACTCCTACAACTGTCACCGCGAGGACGAAAGCATTTTTTATTTGTTTCTTATTTTATTTTTATTTTCATTTTGTTGATTAATCAGAACTTAGAACTTGGTTGGTTGAAGTTTTGATGTTTGGAAGATGAAGTGGGAGGTGATTGGGTGTTGAAAGGATGGCCCAAATGGGTTCGATTTTCTTTTGTATGCTTCAGGCTGGTTGGTAGAGAGGTTCATTATTCATTTCCAAATCCCTTTTTTTTATATCACCCTTTCGGGTTTCTGAATCTAGTTGACTAATTCTCCCCTTTTTTTTCAATGGATTTAGGGATCGTATAATGCGTTATATGTGAGCAAATAATATTATAGATGTTCTAAAGGCATGATTGACTAGGGAATAACCTTGAGATTCATTCAAAGCTATTTTATTTTACAACTTAAGACACTATAATTGGAGACTTTCCTTCATTATTTTATTACTTAAAATAATGTAATTGGATAAGATTTTCTTTAAATACGTTTTCACACAGTGATAAATTTTAAATTTTACCGATTTTTAATAATTCGTGACATTCTAAAAATTAGAATGTTATAAAAAATATTATATTTAAATGCTATGTTGATAAACAAAAAATAAATAATGAATTATTAACCTCTATTTTATAATAAAACAATTGATACGAGTCGATGCTATGTCTATAACAATTTATACCATAGTTGACTTTTTTTACTTACACAGTTACTATACCACTAATTTGCTTCCAAAAATTCCATAATGATATTCCAATCTTACAATTGGGAGCTTTTTATGGAATAAAGAAATGATGAAGAAAGCAAGAAATGTATGGACGAAATTCTTGAGAGGAAGCTTATGTGAAACAGGGAAATCAAAATAAATATAAACTAATATATGGAATTATAAGTTTATAAACTAAAACCAACTAATTTATGTTCCAAACAAATTTATATATATATTATTATATATTATATATTTAATAATTTTATAAATTAGTTGTTTTTTATTAATAATAATTTAAAATGTTATCAATAAGTTATCGAATTTCATATTAATAATAGTTAAATAATAATTTCGTTAATAATATTATCAACTAATATTTGTTATTAATAACTTAGTTGATAAATTATTTTGATATTAAGAATAATTTCCTTTATATTAAATTATTATTTAGGAACATAATTCAACTAATTTATGTTCCAACCAAAAAAACTAATTTTTTAATTATTATATAATAAAAAACTATTTTTCATTAAAAAATTTATAATCTTAATTATATATTTTAAAAAATTGTTTATAATAAAATATTTACGAAAAAAATTCAATTACAAAATATTATTTCTAAATATAAAGTAAATAAAATTTTAATAATTCTTAAATTTTTTATTTATTTGAATTAATTTTATTATTGTATGAAAAAAGTACATTTTATTAAAAAATATAAACATGAATAATTTAAATACATACCTATATTAAAAATAATAAAATATTATTATTTAATTTTATAAAATAAAAAAAAGTTATACTTTTTAATGAACTTAACTTTATATAATAAATATATTTGATTTTTAAAAAATAATAACGTGTATTGCGCGCGAACTAGTTTTTGTTTAGAGGGTAATGTTATAAAAAAAACCGAGCATTACGCAATTAATTTAATAGTAATTACACTTATTTTAATGTGAAAATAAAATTTGGGATAGATTATTTTATTAGATTTTGAAATGGTAAACATTTTGTTACGACATCTCAATAACACACCACTTAACGTTGAAAGGAATAAATTGTTGTAGTTATTTAAAATTTGTTTTACTATCAAAGTTTAAAAATAGTATTTATAATTCAAATATTTTGCGGACTAAAATCGCTACATCATTTTATTAAGGAATCAATCTATAGAGTATATATTTAAGTTATAAATATTATAATAATTATAATATTTGATTTTAAAATATATTTAGTCCTTAAATTACTCAATTTTATTTTATATTAGGTTTAGAAATAATATTTATACACTCTAATTCAATAACCATATTTATCTGCCTATTATATATATAGTGAATAAGATAAATGAACGACAAATACTAATAATTAGAACGATAAATAAATATAATTGAATTAAAAATAGTAAGGAATTATAAAAATCTATTTTAAATTAAAAGGAACTTGTTCTACCTAAAACTTACCTAATTTTAGTTTGATAATATTTATTCAAAATATTAAAATCTGCTGGCATAACGTAATTTTTGCGTTTATACCTTCTTTCTTCTTTTTTTACATTTATTTCATGACATAGTATGAATCACTTAGTTCAATATTAGGTTATAATGATTTAAGTTGATAGCTGTAAAAATAACAAAGATTAGTTAAATAAGTAATTATAGGTAAACTAAAAACAGACATTCTTATTTATAGTTACTCACCATATATATCAAATCATCTTTATTTTGCTGTCATTAATACGATGAAGTTCAAACCTAGTGCATATATTATACAAGTTAGTTTTATGCTATATTAAGTTAAGTTTAAGTAAAAATGTTATTGGATTGTAGCATTTCTTCTTCTACTATAAACAATTCTCTAAAAACAATTCTTAAATACACCTTAAACATCCAACAAATTTTTAACTAAAATATAAAAAATACAAAATAATTAGTTGTTGTTTTAGAAAAAAATGACATCCTTAAACTTTTACAGCTTCAAGATATTTGTTGAAAATTCTCGCTAAATTATATAATTTTTCAATTCCTGTCTTTGTATATTTTAACGTCTTAGTTATCCAAAAACAATTAGTTGTTGTTTTCATAAAATATTAAATAAATAAAATAGACTGTTTTTAATAAGGAAAATATTTGATATTTTTCTAACTCATGAAAGCATTTTATTCCTAACTTATAAATATGGGAAAAATGGATTAAAAAAATAAAACATTAATCATTAAACACGTCCCCTAGTATATTACTTTCTACTCAAATACAAAAAAAAAAACAATTATTAAATTTTTATTTTATTTGATATTATTATTTCAAAAATATTTTTACATTTAAATTCAAATATTATTTTAAATTATTAAAATTATTTTTTATTGTTTAAAAAAATCATGAAATACAATTATATACCATTTCTAATCAATATCAAAGTAATTATTTTTTTTATATCTAAATCCAGAAATGATATATAATATAAAAAAAAAAACAAGCTAAATTTGTGTAATTAAATCTTACTTGAGATACTTAACGTCATTTTCAAGAGTAGTATTAAAAAGAATTAGACGGTTGATTCCCACAAAAGCAATAGCAGATATCTGAGAATATAAAAAAAAAAACTAAATTTAACATATGCTTTAAAAACAATATCTATAATAAACAATTGTGAAAGAAAAGACTACATCTTCTAAAATGACAAATACATAGATTAACAAATAAGTTCAATTAACAAGAAATTCAGTTGGTTTCTTTACTTAATCTTATTAAAATAGTTGATAATTTTGATTGAATTAGACTTGTGTTATTTTTTAAGTAAAATAATCTCATTAATATTGAATTATGTTAGATTTAGTATATTGATACCCAAATAATTTTTTACAATTAAAAAAATAGTCTTTTTACTACTTTATTTTGATATAACTTTTAAATATGTTTTATTGTATTTTGATTAAACAATTCGTATGATTAAAAGAAAAATCAAATCTTAAATTGTAAAAACTAAAGAATAAGAAAATCTTTACACGTTCAAAATATAGTTCCTAATCACATCTGTGGTTAGAGTGTGATACTGTAAAAAAATTGTTTGTATGGAAAAAAGAGCTATTATAGAACTATAAAGACCTTATAGTGAGTTTACAATTTAAGTAAAAGTTAGATAGATTATTAAATATGATATGGAAGTCTGATATTTGCAAATAATTAGTTTTAGAACCCAAGTTCTTACTATGATTCTCTTAAAGGAATTTTAGACAAAAAGACTACCATAAGAAATAAATAAATAAAATAATGTTTAATATATATAATTTTACAATCTTTTTATGAAAAATATATAAATAATGAATTAAAATAAAAAAATATTATATATAATAATTGTCTTCATGGGACTAAATCCCATACCAAATTCCACAAACAACGAATTTGATTGGTTGGGCTTAGTTTGTCCTAAACAATCAATTTATTTAACTTAAGATTGATTGTATTGGATGGGTGGTCATGAATGGTAGTGATACTTTTAATATCCCTATAACTACTTCATAATGATAAAAGTGAAAATTCTTATGTTTATCTAGTGCTTTTGTTATATCAAATAAGCTTAATTAACATTCAAATTTTAGATATTTTTTAAATGGAATACCTAATGAATTAAATATTTTTATATACGTTACTAATTTTTTTTTATTTGTACTTTTTGATTTAAATTTCTCAAATGTTTTTGGATTTTTCTTGTTTATCTCTCAATATTTTTTAATATAATTTTTACATTTTGTATCATAATATATAATGATATGTTTTTCATATGGTGGTGTATGAAGAGACTTCATTTTAATTATGTATTGAACAACTTAATAAATATGTAGATGGTATGAATGTTTAATTTATTAGGTATTAAATTTAAAAGAAAAAAATATTGAAAAAAACAACTGTTTATACATAGAACATGTAAAATATAAGTATATGAAATAAATATATTCATAACACCCATAAACTATCATATTTTACCTTGTCTAGCCTTGAACCAGGAGAGATCCACTTCCCAATATCTAAATCAAGCACTTTAGTAACTACAAAGTTGTCAATGCCATAAACACCATAAACAGAAAATATTTGTTTGGTTAAAGAAACTATTGATAAACTTCCCTTCTTATTTAGAGAGGGATACAATGTGCACTTGTAGAAAATTGGATTATATGATCCATATATGACAACAAAAGCTAACAAAAATTCTATGTCATAAACAACATAAAATGAAAAAACTTATATAGATCTCAATAGTATATAATAATACCAAGCATGTTCTTTTTCATCAAAAGAAAAAAGACATATGAAACTCACAGTTTAGCTGTGTCATTGAGGTTGAGTTCATAGGATAGAGAGACTTGATCATAAGCTGGAAAGACCAATATAAATCAATAGTTGATAACCACCATTCTGCATCAAAAAACACTTTTACAAATAATGTCTCTTCAGGATCTACATGTTGCTCATCATGTGACTGAATAACTGTCTTCTCAACATGTGTCTGAATAAGACTAGATGCTGATTCTAAGATTTTAGAACCATCCATTAGATGCTGAATTTTCAATTCTGCCTCCCTCTGGTATGGAATGTTGTAAACAAATAAGCATAAAAGACTTAAGATCAGAAAATTTGGTAAAATTAAAGGTACCAACTGTTAATCCAAATGATGATTATGTTCATAGTTTTAACTTGCAGTCTAGATATTTCAATTTAATAATGTAATTGGTTTTGATTCTTCATCGGATCAAACATTCACAGGAATAAAATTTTGGTGGGGTTTGGATCTACTGTATCCACTGCACGAATAGGGGGTCAAAAAAGTGGGCCCCATTTAAGAATTGAAACCAAAGTTTTATGAAAAATGTGGCTGAATGAAAATGAATGATCAGAATCAGCAGAGTGAATTTTATGTACAAGAACTAAAAGGAAGACAGCACAGTTCTGCATATTTTAGAATTTCAGACAAAGGAAAAGGTTTCAAGTTTATGAGATGATAATTACTTAAAATGAATTCATATATTTGACAAATTAAGAAGTTCAATATGTTGGTCCCATGTGTAACCATTTAAATTTTTATACATGCAAGCAATATATTATGAAAGAGATGAGTACTGGAAGATAACAAAATTTAACTGACATTGATCATAATATAGAAAGGAGTACCAGCTTTTGCTCAAGGTGACAATTGTTTTGTATTTGCATTTGCTTGAAAGTCATGAGTTCTTCAACTTCTTGTATCAACTACAAATTCATCAAGGTTAGTTTAATAGCTTATAGCATTAAACACTGACTTATGCATGTTATGATTAAGAAAATCAAGTGTCTTTAGTCCTTGAAAAATGAGTAAAATTTAACTCAAACTAAGATTAGAAAAATACCATTTAAGAAAGTGTAAATGTATATTGAAGGCATGTTTATACCTTGTCAATGGAGTATTTATGCTCAATTGGAGTACTTGAATTTTCTTCCTTCTCTAAACATTCTGGCACCTCATGACATTCCTTTTCCACAATGTACACATCATTCTCATCAAGAGTATCATTCTCCTTGTGATCATTTTCCACTATGCATGCATCATTCTCATCATGAGTGTCATTCTCATTCTCATCATTTTCCACTGTGCATGCATCATTCTCATCATGAGTGACATTCTCGTTCTCATCATTTTCCACTGTGCATGTATCATTCTCATCAGGAGTGTCATTCACATTGTCTGACAGTGAGAAGTCTTGACTTTCATGACCAAGAGCCATTTTCTTTAGCTTCTCATAGACAAGGTTCAACTCATTCTCATTAACCTCCTCCACTACTGCTTGAGTATCCAATGATCTGATGTCTCCATCTAAAGAGGAAGTAACTTCAGTGGAATATGTTCTCTTATTTGATCTTGTAAAATGTTGTGTCTCTGACTCAGGTATTTCAAATGTTTCACCTTCTTTTGATGGAAGAGATGGAGACACAGTTTTCCACTTCAAATTACAACCAGATGCAAATGCTAAAGAAGCTAGTAATGAGGTAAGTTTGTTTGCTTGTCTATGGTCTAATTCAAACCAGAAATGGTTATTACTGTAGTAGTTGCCTGCAATTACTGGTGCAAATATATCTTCAGATAGTGGCTGGCACTGAAGACGCACACGAACTTTCACCTTAAATCATTAATAGCAGGTTTGGGTGAACAATGACATGAATACTTGACCACTATTATCATGAACAATGAGGGTTAGAGTTTGGCAGGTAGATATGTAGCAAGTGATATACCTGTGCAGGATATTGTGTTCTATCCAATTCTGAATTATCATCAATCCATGCGTAAGGGTCAATGTACATTTTCCCTTTGCTAGATGCCTCAAAAATTCCATGGAGCTTCCTGTCACTATAGTTGAACAGAAAAATAGGAAGGCCAGGATCAATGTTCTTCACATAGGAAAAGTGGTTGGCTGGTAAACCTGTTAAAACAAACACATACTATTGAGTTAATGGTCACATAATCCCACCTTCAAAATGATTTCATCCTAAGATGAGTGCAAGCAACTGTTACAACACTCCTAACTGATAGTGTGATGTTAGTTGAAATTTATTGAAGTTGTAACTACTAAGAAGTTTCAACCAATAAAGGATAATGAATTAATAAAGTGTATTATAACATTTTTCTTCATGCTAATTTGAAGAATTTCGAAAAATATAGTTAAGTGAAATACTTCAGTGTTGTATGTTAACACAGTCATATTTTGAATATAAAATATCATTGATTCATTCATCTTTATACTCACACTAATGGCATCAGAATCTTACAAATGCTACAATAAAAGAAATCACATGCAGAAGAGTTAAAGACTAACCGAAGAGTAGTTTTGATTGGCATTCTTTCATTGTGTTGTTCTTGCAACCAAATATAACCCCACCAAGCTGATACTTCTCCAAATTTCTGCCACCTACAGAATTGACCACTAAATTTGGATAAAAAGGCACAGCCCCACTGATTCTAAAAGTTTGTGTTCTTCTCCCTGTCTTCATCCTGGCACAAGAATCAATGTCAAAATCCAGATGAAGAAATGTAAATAATTATTATGTTAGCATTATCAAATGAACCGAAGCTTCAAGCGATTAAAAGTTCAAATGAATATAGAATTCTTTCATTGTCATTAGGCGAAGAGTTGAACAATGGACTTAAAGGTTTAATTGAGCATCAATTAATGGTGTCATCACACTGGTCCTTAACGATTAGCATAGCAGTAATACGAGGGAAAATAATCCTATCCTAATCACTCTCCTATCCAACATTATGACAACAAACACCAGAGAAACGTTTTACATGCACTATCAAGCACCAATTCAGACCCTGCAACACTATTCAATCCACTACTCCATCAGATAAGAAATCAAGACTGAAAATGCACAAGGAAAAATGTCTATCCACACTTTCTAGCATACCAAGTAAAAAAGAATGATAGGGAAGAAAGCAAAAGAATTGAGTGAAAGAGTGATACTTGAAACAAGTTTGTGAAACACGGAAAGGCTCACACAGAAAAACCAATGCAAGAAACAAATGTGTGGAAATGGTTTTATAGTACTATTGTAATGCAAAAGTAATTGGGCCAGTTTTGGGTGTGGGAAATGCTCTTAATCTAGGATCTATGGATTATGAGTACCTTAATTTTGTACTAATACGGAGTATGAGTACCTATCACGCTATGTGGATAAATTTGGTAAGATAATATGTGCCTTGTGATCGGAAAATCAGAAAAGCACGGTATAACGCATCAATTGTATCACTCCATCTCTTTGACTACACTATTAGCATTTGAAGGATAATATAATTGAACACAAATTACATGTTATTCGTGCCCGATGGATTTGGCATTTCTTTGCAAAATGGATTTGGTATGTGTTGAAACCAACGCAAATTGTTTCTGGGTTAACATGCTGTTTGCATTTATCATACATGACTTTTTTCTGCAGGAAAAACAAACGAACAAAATATCATACGTACATGAATTTGATAAGTTATAGGAAAAATTTACAAGAAGGAATTTGTACATTTCTAGTTACAGGGGAGACAAAATTTTGTTTCCCAGCTTCTTAGTTAGGTATTGTAGTGTTAAAATTGGCAAATTTTTTGAAGAAAATTTATTAAAAAGAACGTTGTTAGAGAATTTAAAATTGTTTACATAGCACTTAAAATAATAATAATAATAATAATAATAATATTATTATTATTATTATTATTATTATTATTAATACAAATAATTTTATTTTTATTTATTGTTCAAAAGTTATATCAAACTCTAACCACTAATCAACTTCCTTCGCTATATATCACAATAAACATAAAACTAGTTTGGAATATTTTAATATAGATATTTCATTTAAACCTTGAATCAGTTTATTTAGTAAATAAAATTGCATTACCAAAATATAATAATTAAGCAAACTAAAGGTCCCCTCGTTTGTGACATGTTTTCTTCTTAATTTATTTTATGATATAAGTCAAAATTTAGGTGCAACATAAAAAAACATGTGTAGACAAACTTATTAAAAAAATATGTATAAAATAGGAAAATAAGAAGAAAAAGTAAAATAATTTTTTATAAGTTAAGTTTAATTCATGCGTATATTAATTTATTTATACCTTTTTTTAGAAAAATTATATGACAGAGTTATAAATTATATAAGTTAATAAATATACTTTTTTTTTTTCTTGAAAGTGTTAATGGATAAACTAATGCAAAAATAATGGTTGAGCTTTTCTATTTCAAATTATAATCTTAGATTAATAATTTACATGATAGAAATTAATATCAAATATAAATGAAACATTCCATTTTACCTATTGTTGTGAAAACGAACCAATTCGTCTGGTCCAGCCTGACTTTCTACGAGTTAATTACTTAGTGAGTCAATACAACCCAGCTCATTTAATAGTGAGTCCAAAAAATTCAAATCTAACTCGACCCACCATAGGTTGGTGGGTTAAATGGGTTGACTCATTGACTCACTTAATTACAATTTCTTTTTCTTCAATCTAAAAAAAACAAACTATATTTTTCTAATTGAAATCTAAATAAAGTTCAATCCAAATACAATACAAAATGATATTAAACTCCAAATAGAATCCAAAATATAAAAAAAATACAATACAATCCAAAATCATGTTAAACTCCAAATATAATACAAAAAAATAAAACACAAAACAAATTACTATTTAATATCAAATCATTGTTGTCACTATCCATGTATAATATTAAAGTCTTGAATAAACAAATCCAAAACATAGGACGGTTTAGGCTTATGGTTTTTATTTTTTTAATATAATTTAAAATTTATGGGTGGGTTGTTGAACCAACTCAGCTCACCACAAGTTCAACTTGGGTGAGCTGGATTCTTAGTGGACCGAGTTCAATTTTGGTATGTGCCAAAATTTACAATATTCTTTAAACACAACCCGGCTCAAACTAGTGATGAGTCGGGTTGGCCCAAGGGTTTTAACTTAAATTGAAAGCTTCAAACAACCCACAAACACATACTAATTACAAATTAACCATAATCAAACCAAACAGATATGCTCAATACAATTCAAAACTTCAAAATCACATTAATTAGTTCATGACATACATATAAACCCTTGAAAATTGAAACTCTTCACCTAATGTTATAACTCAACTTAAAAACTCATGAAAATAAATCGTCCCCATAAGAATATCAATCAAAATCAAACAAGTGAACAATTCAACATATAAAGAAATCAAAAGTTAGCTTCCCTTACCTTTGAGACAACTCAAGAATGCACAAAGACCCCAAAACACCTTTAGACACACAAAAAGCTCTATCTACCCATAGTGACATCACAAGAACGATCATGTCACACAATTAGGACAAATGATCAATGAATAATCTCATAGAAGGCTTGAACACAACATGAAAGCCAAAAGAACTCACATGTAATAGGAAAACCAAATTGTTTCGGATGCAGGATCGAGGATCTTCGCAAAACACTTATTCACACTTTCCTCCAAGTCAGCTTAGGTTATCCTGCATACACTTAATGAAAATTCTTCCTTGTCCAAGCTACAAACTGTCTAGATGTACTTGTTAAAGGTACTTCAAAGCTCAAGTTAGTGATTAATCCGATCAGAGGTCACAGTAAATTCTTAAATTCGCAATAAATGCAATCGCATACCTTCTTACCTTTGACCTGTAGTTATAGGTTTTGAGATGGACTTATGATTAACGAACTTCTAATCACGACCCATTGACTAATAAACAGCATTTACCGATAATCTTGATTGGATTATGCTTAATGGTATCGATCACTCAAATCGTTCGTCCCTTTCAGTGATCTTAACTGTACGGACCTTCTCCACGCTTGTACGGTCCTACAGTACACAAACAAATCAAAAAAAGGGAACCAAAAAATAACTTACTCTAAAGAAGAAACTAATCGGTTGGATTAGAAGATCTCGCTGAGTAGAGAACTTAGCAACCTAGAGAAGCAAGAAGAACAACAAAATTGGGAGAACATGAAGTTCATCTGGTGCCACCTTCTTGTTGTTGAGTGCCAACATTAGAGAGGCAAGACTTGTCATCCATGTATCTACCATTAAGCAGCAGGAATATGGTGTTGAGAGCCATTCTATTCGTAAAAGTTAGCGTTAAGCAATACGAAGGTTGTTGGTTGCTCGAAGGAAAGTGATCTTTGGATGTTTAGGAGCATGAAATATAATGTTAGAGAGCTTAGAGGTCTGCTAGGACTTGTGGGAACCATCCCTTCTTCCTTCTTGTATCTCCATCTTCTTCCATATTTTAGTTTTTAAGCTTAAGCTCTCTATGACAAAGGAGACCTAAACCATTTAGTTGTGAGTAGATGTAACCACTGAACTCTTGTGTATTTTGAAAAATGATTTAAAATATCTATATATGTGTCTTCCATTAAATTCTAGCATTTTTGTTTCTTTACTTAATGATTTCTTGTCATTCATAGCTTGATATTTTGGTTCATTAGGTGTTGGAAAATGTCTTTTGAAACCTAGACTTGGAACAAGATACCTAATGGAGCTTTTATCTAGGAATCGAGCTTGACTCATTAATTGTCTTAAACCCTAGTTCATAAAGCGAGATTGTTTATTAGGGGTTCAAGGGATTTACTCTTAATAAATAAGGAAACCTAGGCTTATTCTACTAAGGGATTAAGGTTTGAGTAAACTTATGGGTTGAAATTGGTAAACTAATGGAGAGGAGATGAGCATTTTAAATGCATGAGAATGAAGTCGGTGAAATCTAACATCAACAATAACATTCCATATTATTTTGTATCTTATCCATCGTCTAAGTGTTCTAGATTTCCAAAGTTCATCTTTATCATTCATGTATCAATTTACTTTCTTGCAAAAATTCAACATTATTGAAATATTCTTTAATCTAGATTAATCATTAATTATACGATTATTTGGTATTGCACAAGTCTCTTGAGAAACGATATCCAAGCTTACAAGTTATTACTTGCACGATTTGATATATTTGCCAAAGAGTTAACATGAGTAAATAAGAGTTGTTGGAGCTGTTGAGCTTGCATTTGATGATATAAATAATTTCATTTTGGGTTTAGAATTGAATTCTTGTGTGTTTAATTTAGAAGGATTTTTTAGGATACATCTAGGAATTGTTACCGTCATTCGTAAATTTGTATGCAATTACCTATTTAGTAATGACGAAAGTAATTTTTCATTGTGGGAAAGTGGTGAGTGGTTGATGCTTTTTATAGGTTAGAGTATGGTAGTCGGCATAACCAAGATCTGATGGGTCTTTAAGTACTTTGTTCTTGTTATGACAGTTGGATAAGTGTGTTTCAAATGTCTTTTGACTTTAGTGTTTGATAATTTTATGTTAATTATCATTGTTAAATACCTACAAAACTTAATTAAGTAATTGTGCACTAGTAAAAAAAAAAGGAGATACTAACGCGTCCAATTAACTTTGATTAACGAAAAATCGAAGTATATATCTCGGTTCCAAACCAACCAAAGCAATAGAGCATCTATGGCCTCGGTTCCAAGGAGAACCGCTGCAATCGGGTCTACGTACTTGACAAACAAACACTTTTCAGTTGACCAAAATCTTTGGGCAGGGTTTTTGGCGTTGGTTGTTTTCAGAATTGAGGTCGTAGACCCTCTGCTCAAACTAACATTCCCCTTTGCAATCTAACAAATATCTCTACGCAGGGTTTTTGGCCTCGGTTGTTTGCAAAACCGAGGCCATAAACCCTCTGCAAAACCTTGACATTCCCCTCTGTACTCTAACGATTCAGTTGACAACTTTTTTGGGAAAGGGTCTATGACTTTAGTTCCCTGCAGAACCGAGGCCATAGACCTTTTTCCAAAAGGTTTCTCACTTGAAAAGTCAAATTTGTAGAGAGATGTTATATTTGTACATGACTTTTGGCCTCGGTTCCCTTAGAACCGATGCGATAAACTCTACTCTGACCCATTCTGAATATTTAAAATATATTTGTTTTTCAGTTTTTAGCACCGTTTCTATCTTAATCAAGATAATATAGGTCTTATACATCAGTTTGGCAGGGAATCGAGGCAAAACAATTGAACAAAATTGCAAAATTGTCATTGAATTATTTTTGGGCGACTTTAGGCCTCGGTTGTTTGGAAAACCAAGGTTGTAGTCCCCCATATTGCCTAAATTTTCTTGAGAACCGAGCTAATAACCCTTTCCAGGTTAAAAAAAAATAAAAGACAGAGGGTGAATAGTTTCATCTTCGTGAAACTGTTCCTTCCCTTTGCAAACACACATAGCGCCACTCCGCCATGAAACTATTGATGAATCGGCAAGTATACCGAATCGCACAAGTAATATAAATTTTTGGGTGCTTCTTGGTTTCGGCTACTAAAGGAATTAGTGTCTAAATTGGTTTCTAATTAATTAGTGACAAATTTAAATGCTAATTTTTTGTTGGTAGCCGAAGTGATTAATTTAGAGATAATTCACAATCCAATTATAATTTTTTTTATTCATAATAGAGACTATTTTATATACCAATAATTTTTAGTTTATAAATTGATATTTTTTTTCTCTAAAATTTGTTGCTGTTTAAAGATTTTCTTGTAGTGATCAACTAGTTTTCAAAGTCTTATGACAGATATTTTTCAAGTATGTTTGTGAAAATTTGTTTTTTTTATGACATATCATGGTATATTACTTGAAATGGAAAGACCATTTACATTATCTAGAAATAGTCTTGAAATTTCTACAACATCATAAACTATATGCCAGACTTTCGAAATGTTCGTTTGCATTTGAGGAGATCAATTATTTGGGGCATACAACTGGATTAGGTGTTGTCTTGATAAATGATAAAATTGAAGTCATTCAACAATGGCCTCAATCTATTTCAGTTAAATAATTATGTGATCCTTGGTTTAACAAGCTACTATAGACTTTTCATAAAAGGCTATGCAACGACTGTAAGACCCTTGAAATTCTGAGTGTAAATTCTAAGTCTTGGATAGTTGGAAGACTAAGAACTTAAGAAATTATCAAATTGTAAAAAAAAAAGTTCAAGTTATAATGTAAAAATAGAATGTTATCAATTTTGACATGGTTTACTATTTTACTTATAACTTTTTGTACAAACTAGATATTGAGTTGATTCCTTTTCTATTAGAAAGTAGACTCAAAGAGCTTCGATTCGAGTACTCATACGTGTATTTTCGACTTTGGGAAGGGGTTCAACCAGGCTATCAAAGTTGTGAAAATTTTCTTCACTCACTAGGCGAGCGAAACTTTTCCGGACAGTCTCCCGACATTAGGAAAAGCTGTGTGGAAACTTTTTGACTCGCTGGGCTAGTCAAAACACTAGTTGGGCGAGTGTAACAATACATTTTGGCTATAAAAGGGTGTCTAGAGGCCTTGGAGAGGTTCAGAGCTGTGGAGTTGTGTTTTGAGCCGTGGGAGAGGATTCTAAGCCAAAGGGATGTTCGAAAAGTGTTTTAGAAGGGCTAGCTAAGGAGAAAACAACCTTGAGTCTTTTGATTTTGTTCATGGTTTTGGAATGAAATTTTGTTTCTGTTATATATTTGAATCGGTGAAAAGTTTTGGAATGAAGATATACTTATGTTTTGATGATTTTGAATCGGTGAATGATTTTAGAATAGGATTATGCTTCCGTTTCTGATTGAATTGTGTTAATAATAATGATTATGGAATGAATATTGTGAGTAGATGTTTTTGGTACCGTTTATCCGTTGTAATTCATGTGTATATTGATTTTGAATCTGTATGGACTAATTTTCTGTTTTGATGCATCTGAAATGTGTAAAATTGTTGTGTAGACTGTTTGAGATTGCAGTATATGATTATGATGTGATTATACTGTTTTGATGTATCAGATGATTATGGAATTATTGTATATGGTATGAGTTGGTGTATATGATATGAATCTCGTGGAGAGATTCTGTATTGGTAGTGTACATATTGATGTTGAGGGTCCTGATTGGCCAATCCTGATACTCTAATAACTCTCCAATCTCAAGTAGAGAATGATGAGTTATGTGGTGAGAGGGGCAGGAAGTCCTTGTTTGGGGCCCTATTTGGTCAAAAGAGAGGATTAACCTTGTGCGAGGTCCTTGTCTGGGGCCACCGTTCTGGTCAAAAGAGAGGATTAACCTCATGTGGTAGCCGGGTAAGCCATTTGAATTACCACCACAAGTGCGACCGCCCAAGACTTCCATCAATATTTTTATCCGGATGAGTCGAGTCACTAATTATGATATGGTTACTGAATGATGGTTTGTTTAACTTGAAAGTTGAGTTATGTTATAGTTTTCAATATCCTATATGATTTTATTTGCATTAGCTCACCCTTCTTTGTTTGTTGTCTGGTTGTATATTTTTTATGTTTGTGTTTTCTCGGCTATGATCATCCGGTAGGTGAGAGCAGAAGGTGATGAGATGCTAGTGGAGCAAGCTTTAGATGACGAAGTGACTGATGCTTAATTTTTCCATTAACAAGATCGATGTTTTAGTTTTTTGTTCTAAGTTTGGACTGTATTAAGTTTAAATTTTAAGTTGTGGTTTGTATGATCATGAGGAAAAACTTTTATTCCTCTTTGTGTTGACTGTTCTATGTTCTATTTTATCAATAATGGAAGAACTCTATTATAGTTTAATGCTATAATTATTGGGAAGTTACAACAACTACAACTCCATTAACAAACTTATTGAAGAAGAACGCCTTTAAACATTTGTAGCAGCATCTAAGTCGTTCCAACCCTTGAAAAATGCTATTACATCTGCTCTCGTGCTATCTCTTCTTAATTTTGTTGAATCGTTTGCCTTAGAGACTAATGCATCAACCAATGGTATAAAGGCTGTTTCTGAATCAACAGCTTATAAGTACTTTTTCAAAAAATAAAAATAGTCTCCTAGAATACGGTAGCAATATGCTTAGATCAGATAACTTTATGCCATCACGGGAGCCTCGGCCAAATTTAGACACTACTTATTAGACAACAAATTCATATTTAAAACTTATGAAAAAAGTTTGAAAGATTTGTTGGAGCAAACATTGCAAACTTTGGAACAACAATAATGGCTGCCAAAGTTTTTGGGGTATCACTTCTCAATTCAGTATAAACTAAGGAAGGATAATATTCCAGCTGATTCTTTATCAAGAAGTTTCTAATGGCATGGTCTACATCAATTGGGTTATGGTTAAAAGAGGTAGCAGAATTAATGGCAAATGATGATCACCTATTTAAGCTCTATTTCAAATGTGTTAAGTTTAAGAACATGAAAAATTAAAAACAATAATTTAAAATTTTTATTTCATTTAAGAGATTCAATAGATAAACTTGTTTATTAATTATTCAATTTAAAAATATTTATTTCAATTAAAATGTTCTCTAAAAGATAAATTGATTTATTATTAATTATTTATTTTATTTAAAAATATTTTCTGAGATAAGATTTTGTAAATAATTATTTAATTAAGATGTTAAACATATTCCCTAAGGGGTATAGTAGTCATAAGGGATATATAAACTAAATTAGATCCTATGAAAACAGAAATTTATCTCCAAGTTATTATTCTTTGTTTTTTTCCTTGAATTTCCTTGGAGATAAAACTGAACTTTGGATTGAAGATTTCCCTACATATAGGTGTGTTGAGATAGTGGTGAGGCATTCAAATTAGAACCATGGTTGATTTTTGAAGATAAACAAGGACGAATGTGAGAGTGAAGATTAAAGAAGTTTAATTGAAACATTGAGTATCTAGATAAAGAGAGTTAACTTTAATTTTGTCCTACGAAGTGTTGTGGGGTGAATGTGTTGTAATATCGATCTAGTTGCATTATTATCATAAAATGTATGAATGTTGGAGCAAAATCTATGTATGTAAGGGAAACTAAGTCTTTGTCATTGGTTAGGTGTGATTTGAGTTTATGTTACTACCATCTAGTGTAATGTGTGTGCTGTACTTCAAGTTTTTGTATTTAAAATGTGTTAACTATGTGAGTTTCGCTGTCATATGATAAAGGTTTTTATTTATTATGAAAGGTAAGTTAGATTGTTGGTGTGATGAATGCATGATAGAGTAGGGTACGTTAAAAAGGAGAAGTTTTTATGATTGGTATGACTATATATATGAATGATGTGTTGTGTGTCTTAGGAAAAGGTAGACTTTGTGGACCAGTCGTGCCTATGGCTCTGTAAGTCTTTGTGTGAGCATGAATGAACTTTATAAGTCTATATGTGAACATAAGTTTTAGTTTTGTGTGATTGAATGATTGGTAAACTTTGTGTGAATGATACAACTAGTAACCCAGTATGGGTTAAGATATCTCTTAAGCTTTATGAGAATGGATGTTTGGAAGCTCTATTTAAGTAAGATAGTGGATAGACTCTGTGTGAGTGAAAGGTTGGAAACTTTGTGTGAGTGTAACAATTGGTAGCTCTATGTGAGCTTGTGGTGGTTTTGTGTGAACTTGTGACTTTATGAGTTTGAGACCTTACTGAGAAAATGTTTGTTAATGTATGTGTTACTATAGGTGTTGGAAAATGAGTAAATTATGTGGATAAATTGTGATAATAAAGCATATGTTTGGTTTTAAATTTTAGGTTATGTATTTTATGTTAGGTTACCCTTCTATTTGTTTTTGTTTATGTTTGACTACAATGATCGGGAGTTATCACAAGAACATATAATAGTACAGGTGTTTAGAAAGATGTATAACAGTGAGGAGTGTTATGTGGAATGTTCTTAAGGGAGCAGTTTTCCTCATTTGTTTTAGTATTTTCAGAAAAAGTAGTTATTTTCATTTGTAAACATTTCATTAACATGACAATTTTACATTTTTGAACAGTGGTACCTGTAATTCTCTTAGTACTTGGTAAATAGATTCATTTTTTTGTCCACAAGCTAAGGTTGCTTAGATACTACCAAGTGATTTACTTCAATCTTCAATTCCTCAACAGGTTTGGATGATATCGCTCTAGATTTTATCACTGAGAATTTGAATAAGACTCTCCAAATGTACTTGGAATGTTATTTGTTTGAAAAATAAAAAATGTAGCAGCCGCTGTTACCAGGGGCACAATATTTGTATAATACATCTTTTCATCCCAGGATTGGTATATCATCTTTTCATATCATTCTTTATCAACAACATACCAAAGATCCACCTGCACTACAAGAATTGTTAAAGTGTCGTGATACACACTGCTACAATTGTTAACTCCTATGAAGATCTATGCTTTTTTTTTTTACTCAATTACACAAGCATTAAAGATTATCATTTCAGTTCTTCGAATTCTTCTCTAATTTTTCTTTTTTTTCTATCCCCTGCACGAAAACATAAGAATTTGAGAAAATAAAAAGTAATTAAATAATGAATTCTAATATTATTAAGTGGAGACGGTAGACGAATTAGAAACCTTTCACCTTTTATTTTCCTATGAAACTTCATTGCATATGTGGAAAAAAAGTATTTGACTCTTCAATAAAGATATTATGATGATCAGCTTTTTCTTACTCCATTTTTTTTAATGTTTTCTATATCGTGTATGACCAACTAGCAATGCAATGGTCATTATCATGCATGAAATTTATAGTAATTAGTATTCTCTTTGAAGTTGATCATTCAATTATTGAATTAACAAGTGTTATATGTTTTGACGTTCTTGTCTTTATATGATGATGTGGAATGTTCATGGTTGAAATTTCATGGTGTGCTAAACCAATTTAGCTTTGACTAGTTATTATAACTATATATTTAATTGTAAAAAATTAAAAATGGTCTCTTAGATCTAGCTATTATTTTGAAAAAAAAAATCATCTTCTAGAAGTCTACTTTTCCAGTTCAACTCTTGAAAGTTTAGTTTAAAAATGGTGAAAAACAATAAAAGTAGGTAATCGTGTTCAGATACTGTGATCATATATTAAATATGAATACTTGTATTAGCATAAATTTGAATTACGGTTCAGTAAAAAGAATCAATTATGGTTCAACACTTTATGGGAAAATAACATGACGTAACTCATATTTATTTAAACATTCTTTTACATATATTATTCTAAACATTATTTTCATTATTAAGTGATTCTCATGTTACTTAAATCAAAGCAATGACCGAGTCAACACAATCTGATGTGGAAAAATTTCTAGTAATAAAACCCTGTCAAACACGTGCGCGCGTATAGACAAATATAATATTTCTCATAATTTAAATCTTTTTTACCCTAAAAAATAGTTTATTAATTTATTAACATAATAGTTTTACCCAGCAACATGGTAACTTTGTATAAAGAAAAAGAAAGACTTGTTATTCGATGTTTTCTTCCTTATCAATATTGTGCATTGTAAGAATATAAACTAATGTTAACATATATATATATATATATATATATATATATATATATATAGTTTATAACTTAATATTTCAATCAATTCAAACTATATCATTAGATATTTATGCAAATTATAATACTAGACTCAATATTTGAATTCACTAAAAGAACACCATTATAAAATCTACTCTCAAGATCCTTAATCAAACACATACACCACAAGAGAATCAATACACGAGATTCCTAAAATTACGTCAAACACATACGTCACTAGATAATTTATACACGAGACTCTTGAAATTATGCCAAACACATACACCACTAGAGAATCTATGCACAAGACTCCTTAAATTACGCTAAACACATACGCCACCAGTGAATTTACACACAAGATTCCTAAAATTACGCCAAACACATACACACCAGAGAATCTACACAAGACCCCTCGAATTAACTGCAAAATATAATTTCATCCATAAACACAATTCTACATCACATGCCAATTACCAATCAATTACTCATATTTGTATTTGTCCACACTAAGTATATCATGTTCGTGATCAATTATAATCATCATATATTTTCATAATATATTTCCATACATGCTCATATCCATTAACAACCCATCAACAATTCTATAAATAATTTTATACCTTCTTCTTTTCCAAGATCAAACCAAAACCACAAATAAGAAATTCTTTTCACAAACGAGAAACTAAAAAAAATAGGACAAACATAAGAGACTAACTTAAAACTATAGATCTCTAATCAAAGATCCCACTTGCGATGTATCAATACCTAGAATTGCCCTTTTGAGCTTTAAATTATGTAATTTGGCACTTTTGAGTTACTCTCGCTTAATAAACCTCATAATACTTTAAAATTCAAGTTATTAGCTCAAGGGTGTCAAATTAGTTAATTTCAAAAACCTTATAGAAGAAATTCATAACCACATATAACAACCAAGACTTTTCATGCTTCTTACAATTCACAATTGTACCAAAGCATGTTGAAATCATTTATCTCAACCAATATCATCAGCCTCACAATTTCTATTCTCATTCAATCCTAATATCAAATTAAACATACCAAAAAAGATTCTACATTCAATACTACTTATCATATAAAACCCCAAATCGAAGATACAACACAAACATGTAAATCATAAATCAATCTTGTTTTTAGCATCCACAACCATCAAACATTTCAATTTGGTCATCCAATCATAGTTTTAAGTTAGAGAATCAATAATCAAAACAACTACTGAGATAATAATTAAAATTAGTTTCCCTCACCTTAGCCAAAGACGTTTCCCTCAAACAAGGATTTCCTAAAACACTCAAAATGCACGGGATCCCCAAGACAAACAATGAAAATCATGATTAGAGTTCTAATCCTACCATTAAGATTAGAGAGCAACAGAGAGTCATAAGAGAAACCTTGAGTCACATGCATAACTCTAGAGCCACATGTAACTGTAGGGCTCAAAACCTAAATAGAGGACAAAAATGTGACTTACTCTATTTGACTCTTTGATTGAGTGATTGCATATAACCCTTCACAAGAATCATAACTACAATTTTTTATTGTAAAAAAGATGAAGAATGAAGAGAGATAATGTAGAGAGAATTCAAAGAGAGTTTGGTTGTAGAGAGATGGTGGTTTTATAAAAAAGAACTGTAGTTATTAAAACTTTCATACAACTTAACCCTTTAATATTAAAATATTGTAGTGCTCTATTTTTAATAAAACCACCAATACTCTTATACTGTTTTGTAGGGTATCACATTCTCCCACCAAAAAAAAAAATTAACCTCAAAAATTCACTTAATAGGGAAAAAATGAGCATAAGACTCTCTCATTCCTTCTTCTAATTTCCCATGTGGCATCACCTAACCTACCGTTCTACCACACCAATACCAACTCAAAAACTTTACCTTACTGTTATTTTTTCTAGTGTTCAACGGTATAAACTAGCTACCTTTCCCCTGGACTGCCTGGTCTGATATTCTTTTATCCTTATAGCCTTTCCTTTGAGCTACTTGACCTAACGCTCCTTAATCCCTACTGATTCCATTTTCACAAACAAATCCTCCTTTACCTATACCTCACCCACCTCCAAAATACACGTCCTTAGCAAATCCTCAAGTGACTTAATCGTCCTCTCAAATTTCTCATCCGGTTGAGAATGATAAGTAAAATCATTCTTAGACAACTCCACAAAGCACCTTATAGTACCTGCCAAAATGGGAAGTGAACCTAGGATTCCTGCTGGATATGATACTAGATAATATTCTTTATAGCTTTACTATCTCCTTCACATAAAACTAAGTTAGCTTAGACATGGTCATCCTAAGATTCATTGATAAGAAGAAAGAATTATTTGTGAACTATTCATCACTACCCAAAACGCTTCGTGGCCCTACACTATTGTGGCAAATAGGTAACAAAGTCCATAGTAATGCCATCTCATTTCCACTCTGACACCTAAAACTGTTGCAACATGCCACGTAACCTCAGATGTTCCACCTAACCTCAGATGTTCCACCTTTGCTTTCTAACCCATTAATATGTAATCATCTCTCAGCAACATCCTTGTTTAACTTATCATTTGCAGAAACACAAAGTCTTCTGAACCTAAGAACTTCATCTTCTCTCATCTTCAAATCTCTAGCTTGATCAATGCCTACCAGCCTTATGATACTTCTCAAACCAAGATCACTTGATGGCCTTTCCTTAACCATTTTAAAGAGCTCATTAGTTATAGACAAATGCCTACACTAGTGAAATCTCCTCATAACTTTACTACAAGCTTAGATCCTTAACTATCAGAGTGGCACAGTGGAATGGTTAACGCATTCAACAAACAAGGAGGGGGGTGAATTGATTTCTTATCTCAAATCATTCTTTAAATAATTTTCTCAAATAAATATAAAAATTCCTTAAAACAATTTAAACAAATTAAAGATTAAGGAAGAGTGAAAATTGCACAAGTAATTTTTATCCTGGTTCGGATCACAAAGATCTTACATCCAATTGTTAACCTCAATTGAGAATTAATGCGTCACTAGCACAAACCAACAAACTGTTACAATCACAAAGGAAATAAAACAGTTTAAGGTTAGAACACCTCTCTTGTTACCCGAAGAGATGAAACTCACTTCCCTTGTGACCCACAAGAGATGAACACCTCCTCTAAATCTTCACAAAGGATGAACACCTCCTTCGAATGCTTCACAAAGGTTGATAGGCTTTTAACTCAGCAACAGTAACAACACTCAATCACACTCCTTGTGAAAGTTCTCGCTCTATGCCAACACGTCAAGTTCTCAAAGCCACAACACAAGGGTTCAGCAAACCCTAGAACACTTATCACTGCACACTCATGATAAGATTTTCTAAAATACACTTATTTTGTATTTTCGTATTTCGTATTTTAGAGTGAGAGTCTCAATCTAATTTATAGAAATCTCACTCAAGGATACCTCTAAAAATCCGTTGTCAACTAATTAACGTGTAATAATCAATTATCCAATTATGGTCATTGATTATGCATTTAATGAATGCACAATAGTAAAAACTTGTTTAAAAATTCTCATAATTGCTCATGATAATCAATTATGGCAAGTCATAATTGATTATTGATAATCAATTATTTATAAGTTGATAATTGATTATCTTGAGTATAAAATGAGGTTTTCTGATTCAAAACAAATTTTAACGCAACACAAGGCAAACAATACATAGTATCAAAGATAAACCACATCCTATACATCAATCTACTACATCATAAAAGCTTTAATATAAACATAAGTCTCCATGAAGATCTTCCTGCAATAATAGCTCTGGAGACTTGACTTTGAGACATCATCAAAATTTCTGCTATTCAGCTTTATGTTAACAATCTTCCCTTTTTTTATGATCATAAAAAATATTTTGATTTAAAGCTTTTTGTAACCTACATTGATTTGTAAGTCTTTGAACATATTTCTCCCCTTTTCTTTATCATTATTAAAAAGGCGCTATGTATGATATAAAAAAGTTTCTCCCCCTAAATTTGATAACTCCCCCTGAATATAAGCCAAAACAAAAATAAGGAAAAACAAATAAATAATAGTTATCATAATTTTTATTAAAAGGAAACTTGAGACATAATTCAAAACATAGTAAATACAATAAATTTAGAAATCATAATAAATATAAAAAAATACAAAGGAGTACTTCTCCTTATTGAGTAACTTAAAAAAAAAATTAAACTACCCATAAATTTTATACCTTAACGAGGAAAGAGAAGTAGATTTTAAAAAAGTATCAATTTTTTATTTTATTTTAAAAACTCTCCCTTAATTTGACAAACCATATTTTACCAAGTTTTGGTGCACACCCAAAAGCTTCTTCCTTAATTTTGAAATAACCTTCAAAATAGAAAATTAATATTTTGGTATCCAAAAATACTTATTGGAGTCTTTTGGGTTAGTTAGACAAATATTTAAATTATTTTATAACTCAAGTAAACACTCCACATGGAACACCATAATGTTTTATTTTATATTTATTTAATGTATGACATCTTTTCATGCAATAAAAACAAGCAACCACATTTGGATTCTTATAAGTAGTTCCTTCTTCTACCCAAACTCTATGGGTTCTTTTATATTTATTTTTATTTCTATTTTTATAATTATAATCATAATAATAATTTTGATTATATTTTGGAACATACTTGATTTTATTCTTATAATTATAATCATGATAATTATAATTAGGAACATTTTTAATTTTATTACCATAATTATAATCATAGTAATTATAATTATATTTATGAACATTTTTAACAACCGTTTTAACATTTGAATTCTTTTTACTACTTTGAGCATGGGTTGTTTCTTGTAATTTATTCAAATTTATGCAAGATATACATTTATCATTATTAATAAATTTTTCTTTTTCTAAATAGGAAATTTTATTTTTCAAATCCTTATTTTCTTCAAGAGTTTTTTCATGATTTGATTTTAATTCTTTAAAATCATTGTTTAATTTTCTATGAGCATTATTTAATTTCTCTAATTCACATAATAATTTTTTATACGTATTAAGTAATTCACTTTTACTATAATCTTAATTTTCAGAATAGTTAGAGATACTTACTTGACTTTCAAAGATGTCATCAGCCATCAAACATATGTTGGCTTTCTCATCTGAGTCGCTTGAGCTTGTTGCTAGTTCATTAACTTTTTCCCAAGCAATATATGCCTATTTTTTTCTTGAAGACTTTCTTTTAGCCTCTTTCTTTACCCTTATTTGGGTTTGAACAATCTGCTTTCATGTGTCCTTTTTCTCTGCAACCATAACAACGATAATTTGATGATGATACCTTGTTTTTCCTTCTTCCCATTTTTAAATCTTCTTTTGCCCTTGGACTTCATGAACTTTTTAAATTTCTTAATAAAGAGATCCATATCTTCTTCATCTTCTTCAGAGTCTTCTTCTTCATTAAGATGTTTGCTTTTATCAATCTCATATTTGAATGCCAAAGTCTTTTTCTTTCCTTTCTCTTCATCCTCGTTTAATCTCCCGAGATTCAGTTCATGTTCTCTCAACTTACCAAACAATGCAGCCATTAACATAATGTTGAGTTTTTGTGTGACTCACTATTGGCAGTCACCTTTGGTTGCCAAGTCTTGTCCAAAGATTTAATAATTTTTATATTTAATTCATCATTTTCAAAGGACTTACCTAACCCAATGAGATGATTCACAATATGCGTGAAGTGTTTATGGACATCTATAATTGTTTCTCCTTGCTTCATGCGAAACATCTCATACTCTTGGATTAGAGTATTTCTTCTGGCTCTTTTGACATCATCAGTTCCTTCATGGGTGACTCTTAACATCTCCTACATTTCATGTGCATTTGTATAGGTTGAGATCTTGTAAAACTCATCAACAGTTAGAGCAGATGATATTATATTGTGAGCCTTAACATCGAGTTGGAATCTTCGCTTGTCTTCCGCATTCCATTGTTCTTATGGTTTTGGTTCTTGCAAATTGTTAATAAATACAATAGGAACAAAAGGACCATTTGTGGCAGTTTCTTAAATCTCACTATCAACAGATTCCATGAAAATTTGCATTCTCACTTTGCAAAAAGCATAGTTTTCTCCAGTAAATGATTGAGGTCTATTGATAGAGATACTAAACAAAAGTTTGATGTTGCCCCGTCATTTTGAATTACTATCAAAGCAAGCCCTGATACCAATTGTTAGAGCGGCGCACCAGAATGGTTAACGCGTTCAACAAACCAAAAGGGGGTGAATTGGTTTTTTTTATCTTAAATCGTTCTTCTAATAATTTTCTCAAATAAATATAAAAATTCCGTAAAACAATTTAAACAAATTAAAAGAGTAAGGAAGAGAGAAAATTGCACAAGTAATGTTTATCCTAGTTCGGATCACAGAGATCTGTTAATCTCAACTGAGAATTAATGCTTCACTAGCACAAACCAACAAACTATTACAATCACAAAGAAAATAAAACAATTTAAGGTTAAAACACCTCTCTTGTTACACCAAGAGATGAAACTCATTTTACTTGTGACCCACAAGGGATGAACACCTCCTCTAAATCTTCACAAAGGATGAACACCTCCTTTAAATGCTTCATGAAGGTTGATAGGATTTTAACTTAGCAACAACAAGAACACACAATCACACTCCATGTGAAAGTTCTCGTTTTATGCCAACACACCAAGTTCTCAAAGCCATAGTGATGGCAACCTCCTTGGCTAGGTTGGGCCAAAGCTAGGAGATGTGCATGGAGGGGTGTTCCTTGGATGAATGGTGCGGAAATGTGGTGGTAAATGGTCCAAGGATGATGAGCTAATGTATGAATGGTGTAGAAGCTCAAAGCCTCTAGGAGATATGGTGGTGGTGGTGTAGTGTTTGGTGGCTCCAAGAGAGGTTAGGCCAACTCAAGGAGGAAGGTGACTAGAGGGGCCTCATGGGTTGCTCTAGTCTTGATCTAAGATGAGTAGTATGGCCAAAAATGGGCAGCATAACATTACTCAACATCAAAGATGAAATACAAGGGTGGAGACACCTCTATTTATAGGCCAAGGGTGTCTCCTTCTAACCCTAAAAGCATGATCTCCCACCTTTGGTCTCATTGGCCAAAAATGAGGCCTTCTAAGGAGTGGAAAAGTGTCCACAAATCCTCTCCAATGATGGGAGGACATGTGGCCACTCACAAAACACAATGCTCTCCATTCCTAGAGTGCCATGTGGCCACACTAAAGGAAAAAACTCTCCACTCCTAAGGTGTCATGTGGCTACCTTTTAAAACGTAAATCCTTTCCAATGGAAGCATGACACATGGCACACACTTTCCACTTGGTTTGGATATCTAACTTTTAAGGAAAATCCTATGCTACTTAGGCCTTAATACAAGCCTTAAACAAACCTACACTACATGGCCTAATACAATGGCCTAAATTCCTACACTACTCTTCAATCCATGCTCCATGATGGCTCCAAAGGTGGCCCACAAGGTAGAGTTGATGTCATCTTCATGGATGGCTTCACTCTCTTGAAAGTGCTTGACCATGGCTAGGGGATTTGCCATCATTCCCTCCCTCTTGAAAAGGATATGCCGTCAAATCTTCAACATGGAACAAGGCAAACTTCTTTATCTTCTTTAGAGTTTTTGTGCTTCTCCACCAAGGTCAAATACTCATTTTATAACACAAGTTAGAACAAATGTTATAATAGTGAGTAAATGAAGAATATAGCATCCAAAAATGATACACCTTAAATCAAAATGTGTTGTAACCCGTGAGCCAACCCGACTCACCACGGGTTTGAGCCGGGTTGGGTTTGAAAAAAATGTAACTTTTTTATGCAGGTTAGTTTTCAGCCCGGCTCACTTAGAACCCGGCTCACTCGGGTTGAACCCGTGGTGAGCCGGGTTGGCTCACCAACCCTCCTAATTTAATTTAATTATTTATTATTTTGTGTTTCAATATTATTAGTTAACATTGTTTTTATTATACTATAGATGGGGATAAAAAAGAAGATGTTTCAAGAGAGAAAAATATTATAGATTTAACTATTCAAGACTCTAATATTATAAATGAACATATGATACAAAAACTATCAATCTTAAAAACTTATTTGTTCTCCTTTTGTGCTTGTTTTTGGATTACGCTTAGATGGTACGATATATATATATATATATATATATTATATTTATTTTGAATTGTCTTTGGAATTGAACATCATTTTAGAGTGAAATTTATTTAGATTTGAATTAAAAAAAATTGTAAATTTTTTATTTTAAAAAAAACTTATAATTAAGTGAGCCGGTGAACCAACCCGTTTAACCCACCAACCCGTGGTGGGTCGAGCCGGGTTCGAATTTTTTCAGCTTGCTAATAAATGAGCCGGGTTGGGTTGGCTCACTAAGTGACAAACCCGTGGTGGGTCGGGTTGGGTCGGGCCGGGTTACCCGTTTTGACAGCTCTAATCAAGGTCTTGAAGAGTAAGAGCATCTTTGAAGCTTTTATTTGTCTTGTGTTGGATGTATATGTTTGAAAAACTATCCATTCCAACACAGGACTTAATTTTTAGGGATATGTCATCATGCCCTCCCTTTTGAAAAGGATTTGTCCTCAAATCTTCTTGTTCTTTTATGACAAAAACCTTTTTCTTATTATTGGTTAATTTATGTATCTTTCCACCAGGATCAAAGATCCATATGCAAGTGTCATCAAACACAAAACCAATAATCTTATGAGCCACAAACAACATGCATCTAGATGAAAGATTTAAAGAAGACCTTATGCTAATTTTAAAAGAATTTACATGAAAACTTTGAAGGTCTACTCCACAAAATTGTTTGGGCTTACTTTAAGTTAATTGTATCGTAGAAGGTAACATCAACTCAAAGTTTGATTTGGAAAAATTGAGGAGTTAAAAATAGTGGGAGGTGAAAAAGAAGTTGAAAATTTTTCAAAAGTAAAAGTTGGAGTTATGAAAGATGGTTGGATGTATTGAGAAAAGTTCAAGGATTGGAAAACTCCTTTCATCATCTTAGTCTCAATCTTAATTGTGGGAGTGGTAGGGGGCTTTAGTAACTCTTCCTTTCTTCTCTTATCTCAATCTCTTCTTTTTCTCTCTTTTCTTTCTCATTCCTTTATTTTATCTTTTTCTCTTCATACTCTCTTCTTCTTTCCTCCTCATTTTTCTCTCTTTTTACTTGCTCCTCTTTCTCTCTTTGTTCTTTCTCTCTTTTCTCATGCTCCTCTTTTTCTCTTTGTTCTTTCTTCCTTCTTTTGTCTTTATCTCTTCTTCTCTTTATCTTCCTTAAATACTTTTGGACTTTTTCTTGTTTTTCATTAAGGATTCTAAGCTCTTCTTCTAATGTAGCAAGATATTTTTTTCTTTCAACACTTTCTTTCTTTTCTATCTCTCTCATCCCACATATTTGCTCTTGGTTTATTATAAGAAAGAAGCCACAAATTTTCTTCTCATGCATGCTCTCAAGTCACACCAATCTTTAATTGTAGATTTTCTACCATTCTCAACCTTAGATTGTCTTTGATTCCACCATTCACTTGCATGTCCTACAAGCCTAGAGATGCATAAACTAAGTATATGATATTTACCATGCTAACTAGGAATGATGAAGTTCTTATATTCTTTTCTCCCATGCTAGGTATGATAATGCACTAGTATTCTCACCAATAATGGAAGGTCACTCTTAACTTTAGAATGTAGCTCAACCTCACCATGACTTAAATGCAAGCTAATATAAAAACTCATTTGTTTTAAAAGAATTTTGAAAAACAGTTTTCACAAATAATCCTAGACATTTTTAAGATTTTCAAAATGGCTTATGCAAACAAACTTAGTATTTCAAATAAAATTCCTTAAAAGACTTAAGGAGACAAGAGAAGCTTAAGTTCACTTCTAGGAAAGAGAGGTGAATCACTATGGATTGCTTAGAAACCAAGTCTTTCCTAGCCAAAGCTTACCTCAAGTTCTCTTGTACCAAACTTCTCAAAGGGATTTAAACTTGAAATAAAAGTTGACACACACTAGACTATCACAATTAAAGAAAACAATTAAAGCTAATTTATGCAGCCTAATGTGAAGTTAGAAGGAACTTTGGTTCCCTCACACTTACCAACTACAAAACGCAATATTAATCAAAGTCCAATGTTCTTGTTAGGACACATCCTAACAAGGCCAAATATTACAAGTCCAAAAAGGAAAACAACTACAATTTTACAATTCAAAGAAAATACACATAAATCTCTCATTCTCACCAAGTGTATACTCTCTTGTTTTGTGTTTAGACCAAGACTTCAAGCTTCCCTTCAAGGCCTCCTTCACCTTTGGATGTACCCCACTGTTTTGGGTTGTTATCCCCATGATCCTCACGTTTTTTTATACCATCCAAAGACCTACACCACAAGTTAACACCACTAAAGCCAAAAGAGTCCAAGGAAAAAGCAAGAAAAGTCTAAAATGAACAAAGGCTCTTGAAAAGGAGTTTTACTTTGACAAAACCATGAATATTTAGAAGACAATCAAGCAATTAAATGGTAAGAAAGAAAGGTTAGCACAACAACAGGAGTTACCTAAAGAAAGGCACTAGAATGAATCACAAAAAAAAAAACCAAAACTACTAGAAAAACACAAGGTGCTTTTGTTCTTTTGCAAGCTAGACCAAATGGTGACTAAGCAACCTTTTTAGGTCATCATGGTTGCTGGAACAGCAGCTAGGGACATGAGTTTCAGCTCCCAAATCAACATCAAAGTGCTCACACAAAAGTTGGTTACATATGGTACATGCATGTGCTTTTACTTTTACTTTTGCTTTTGTACTTTTTGTCTACTTTTCTTTTGTACCTTTTGTCTCTTCTTGTTTTTAAAATTTTTTAGCACAAACACACACCAAATCAGATCTCAAATCTGGGTTACAAGTTTCAAGTTCATACAAGCTTATAGCACCAAAATGAACAAAACCTACTAGAATCAAATATAGCATGAAACACAAAAAGTGACATAATGGAAACCTAACTCTATGAACTTGTTCATGATCTAACAACAAGTATGAACTCAAATATATAAAATAAAAGCACTAAAAGGCACTCAAATACACATTTTGAATTTACTCAACATGTATTTTTGGTGATTTTCAAAGTTAACAGGAAGTAAAGACATCAAAAGGACTAAACATGACTCTAGACAACATGGATGGATTCAAAAATACAAAATGACACAAAATAAGCTTATAAGACCAAACAAAACAGCAAGGAATGACTAAAAAAAGAAAAGGCACAAAAAAGTACCCAAAACTATCAAAAATGAACTTGAAAAACACTAATGACAACATCTTAACAACTTTGACCTTTGTTGATTGTTACTTTTAACTTTCTACAAACTCCAAATGAAGTGATTCATTTTTTGTTGGAAACTAGACTCAAAGGGCTTTCATTTGAATATTTTTACGTATTTTTTGGACAACTGAGCTAGATGCAGTTTAAGTTTGAAAATCGTCACACTTTGCTGCCAGAACAAATGATAGATTTGTTAGAATCGCTGCAGCGGAATTGTTAGCGTGGAATAACAAACCAAGAGGGTTTTTAATACGAACGTGTGCCTTTTAATTTCTACTCAATTAAACTTACCAAGCAAATAATAAAGACAAATAAAGAGAGTAAGGTTGAGAGAAATTTGCACAGATGATTTTATCCTGGTTCGGATCTTACCAATCCTACGTCCAGTCGCTTATCTCAAACAAGATAAACCTTTTTCACTAACACAAAACAATTACAAATTTCAATCACAAAGAAACAATTTGTAAGAGTTTAGAAACCACCTCTCTTGATACCACAAGAGATGAACCTACACCTCCTTTGAGTCTTCAC